>NC_091442.1:99007566-99109555 GCF_964237555.1 Oryctolagus cuniculus | reverse complement strand
GGACGGGAGGTCTCTCCCTCTCTCTTTTTGCCTCTTAAGTAAAAATAAATTTGAAAAAAAAAATTTTAAGATGTATTTATTTGAAACGCAGTTACAGAGAGAGAGGAGAGCCAGAGATCTTCCATCTGCTGGTTCATTCCCCAAAACGGCTGCAACGACCAGGGGTAGGCCAGGCCAAAGCCAGGAGCCTCTTCCAGATCTCTCACTTGAGGGCAAAGGCCCAAGGACTTGTGCCATCCTCCAGTACTTTCCCAGGCTGTTATAGGGAGCTGGACTGGGAGAGGAAGAGCTGGGACTCAAACCGGTGCCCATATGGGATGCTGGTGCTGCAGGCCATGGCTTTAACCCATTGTGCTACAGCACCAGCACCCAAAAATCTTTTTAAAGAAGAAAACACAGAAGTGTATCAGCTCACAATTGACCTTTAAGTCATGGGAAGTTCCTAATTGTATGTGAAATAAATAGGAAGAGACGCCACTTTTAAAAAACAAGACACCCTTCTGATCCACAAAACATAGCTAGCTTTCTCTCAACATGGCCATAAATACACACTCATTCCTTTTTAATCCTCTGAGCAGTAAGTAAGAAGTAGAAGTCGTATTTCCATAATCTAAAATTTGTACCCAGGTCTGGATCCGAGATGTTTGCACATTTGTTTCCAAGGGATACAGGATGTACTCAGAATACAGTGCCCTTCTGTTTCTCGTGTTTAATACGTTTGAAATGTTGTCTATAATATATGCAAATAAACACTGTGAAATTACTTCATCCGTGCCTCTCCCTCCCATCCCCCTTCTCCCCAAAGATCCTGTGGCCTTCAAGAGCGACTGGGTGACTTTCTTGTGGAAAGTTCCCTTAAAGCCTGTCCTGGGTCATCGCCAGGACACAGTCAGCTTTACAGCCTGTGTCCACAGGCTCCTGGGGTCGGGCAGGGAGGGCTCGGCCCGAGGGGGAAGGGCGACCGGAAGAAGCCACAAGCCAAACCATGCTTCCTCTTCCTTCACCTGAGAAGGCTGGACTTAACAAAGGAGCCTTTCAGAACCACCACCAGGACCTGCTGCTGGGGCGGCCAGGGAAGGCAATGCCCAGGGCGGCGGACATTCCTCTGCAGAGGGGAGGAGGAGACCCCCACCCCCACCAAGACACCGGTAGTCCTCCCTGCTCTTTTCTTCCAGGGCTTAATACTAAACTCCAGGGGGCCGGCGCCATGGCTCACTTGGTTAATCCTCCGCCTGCGGCACCGGCATCCCATATGGGTGCCGGGTTCTAGTCCCAGTTGCTCCTCTTCCAGTCCAGGAGGGCAGTGGAGGATGGCCCAAGTGCTTGGGCCCTGCACCGCATGGGAGACCAGGAGGAAGCAGCTGGCTCCTGGCTTTGGATCGATGCAGTGCCAGCCGTGGCGGCCATTTAGGGGGTGAACCAATGGAAGGGAAGACCTTTCTCTCTCTGTCTATAACTCTACCTGTCAAATAAATTAAAAAAAAAAAAAAACAACCTCCAAAGCCTGCATGTACGTGTGAGCGCAGCATACCCCGCCTCACGCCCTCCCTCAGGGCCCTTTGCCAGGCCTGTGCCCTCCAACCCCCTCTGCCTCCTCCCTACCCCTGCCTCCTTTTGCCCATCAAAATGCCACCTCCTCAAAGCTTTTCCTGATCTCCCCGCAACCAGACGGGATTTCTCTCTTTTTTCCTTCTGAATCTTTCTAACACCATGTAGCCATTTTTTTTTTGGGGGGGGGGGGGCAAGATTTTGACATGTTCTCCCTCACGGAATGGTAATCTGCCTACTTATACCCCCTTCCATAACCTTAGCTCTTGTGTAGTCCTCCTGCCGTACTCAGATCCTAAACACTGGATGAACTGCAACCAGGTGCACCCTACCCCTCTCTGGTCACTGCACATCTCCACCTGCGACGCCCCACATGTTCAATCTTGAACTCATCACATGTCCATATCCACTGTTTCCTAAAGCTTTCTTTTCTGTCTTTGGTACCACCGTTTATGCATGCCATTAATACTGACAGTACCCGATACGATTCGGGTGTCAGAGACAAGGACAAAACAAGAGGTGATCCCAGCCAAGGATAGGCCGGCGCCCTGCACCACGGTCAGCCCTCAGGCATGGCCCCTGGAGCCGGCTTTGAACTCTCGCTTGTATGTCCACTCGTGCTGCATCCACGCCCACGATGTCCTCACAGAGGACGGTCAACAGCAGCTGCCAAAACCTGTCCAGTGCCTCCCACTGATGCTGTGCACCACCAGCTCAGTCATCCTAAAACACTGTGTTCCTCTACACTCTTTCATGTTCCAAAGGGAACAAAAGGACTCCCTGAGCCATAATTGCTTGTTCCCCCAAAACCTGGCTTCACACCCTCCCCAATTTCCCTGAACTGTAGTATTTTGCTTGATGTATTCTAAACTTATCTAAAGAGATAACATATAACTTCAAAAACATTAAGAAAATTGAATCTTATTTTGGTGCAAAAAATTTTTGAAATCCCTGCATTTTTTTCATAGTATGAATTTCCACAAACTGTGTGAAGATTCCTCATATATGATTTCCATTTTCTGCACCAAAATAAGTACCTTAATTCCAATTTCCCACACCCTCTCTAAAGAAGCTTCCTATACATAGAGGGCCACAGAATTCGAGCCAACCAGTCAGTCAACATTCATTCCTGAACTTCCCTGAACACCCAGCCCCCAGGACCCTGGCTACAAACCCTCTCTGCAACTACTCATACACACACTGCAATGGCCTTAACCACCTTTTACAGTCAAGTGTCTCCGTTACCCTGCCTCCAGCTCCAAACTCCGCTCAGCTTCAATGTCCTACAGTCACCAAAGTCCTGTTGATGGTATTCCCGAAGTCTCTCTTAGGTCCATCTCCTTTGACTCATCCCACCGTCCCAGCCTTGGATCCTGTCTTTCACTCGGAATACGACAGTATCCGCCTGCACCAGCCTCCCCTCTTGCCAGCCTGTGCCATCAGGGTGACTTCCCAAACACTGCAGATTCTTGCACACGCCCCCTCCACCACCCCTTGACCTTTGGAACTCATCCTCTCGCCTTCCTGTTCTTCCCCAGTACACGGGGAAGCCGTTTCACATCTCCCTGCTTCACCTGAGCTGCTCCTCTGCCTACAACACCCTCCTCACCATGTCTGCCAGAAAAACTACTGCTCCTCACACCCTCTGCCAGTGCGATCGTCCATCCACGAGGCTCTCTCCATCCCTCCCCCAGCTCCAGCAAAGTCAGTAGTCTGTGTGTGTCCATGACATTAAACACCAAGACAACTGATGAGCCCTGAACTCAGACTATCTCACCTGTGTGTGTAGCCCTAGCTCCCAGCACGGCAGCTGGTACACGACAGGCACCCAGCTCATGTGTGTTGAACTGAACTGAATGATCTTATTCCCTTCAGCTGCGAAGGTGTCTCCTTGCCATGTGTCATCTGCGTTGTTGTCACGGCAGGTCCCATGGTCCCAACAATAAGCACTTGGGCTTTGGTGTCCTTCCTGTGGGCTTACAAAAGGCTAGATTCTAACAGGAATTTGTGCTTCACTTGACTTACACCTCTAGCAGCTGTGGATCTGCCATCAAAACAAGTCTAAATCCCTCAGCCCAGGTTCAGGGGCTGCCGTAACTCCATCCATGCTAACTGAGCGATTACTCCATGTTCCTTAGGGGCTGCAAGCAACTTGTAAGCTCAGAAGAACAGAGACCGCGTCTGTGTTCCTAATCCCTATATCCCCAGGTTCCTAGCAAGTGCCTGGGGGTTCATTAATTATCTCCCAAATGATTCATTCAAAATGCTAGGTAGGGCAGGCTCTGATTAAGCCTCTGCTTGGGAACTCCCACATCCCGTAGCAGAGTGCCGGATGCAAATCCCAGCAGCTCTGCTTCCCATGCAGCTTCCTGCTAACGCTCCTGGGAGGCAGCCATGGATGGCTCAGGCGCCTGAGTCCCTGCCACCCACGTGGGAGACCAGATGAAACTCTCGGCTCCTGGCTTTGGCCTAGCCAGCCCTGGCTGTTGCTGGCATTTTGGGGAGTGAACTAGCACGTGGAAGGTCAATATTTCAAATAAATATTTAATACATCTTTTTAGAATTTGTTGCTCTGCTGACTAAAGGATGAGCTGCTGAACACGAAGCATTTGGAGGTGACTGGAGGTACTGAGTCAGGCCTTAGGAAAGCAAAGCAGAGAAAAACTGAGGTGTCAACCTAGCAGGCTGTACCAACAGACATCTCCCATCTTCAACTCCTATGATGCCAAAGAATCCATGACAATGCCACCTTGGAGTTGAAAAACAATCCTCACATAGAAAGTGATTCTGAATCTGGAAACTCCCACAGCTGTGTGAATCCCAATCAAAACATGTTTAAAGGAATTTGGAAGAGGAGTGGAAATCCCACAGAATCCCACTAACACAGTTGCTATAGAACTGATCTTAAGAAAACAGGGACCAGCCGGCGCCCCGGTTCACTAGGCTAATCCTCCGCCTTGCGGCGCCGGCACACCGGGTTCTAGTCCCGGTCGGGGTGCCGGATTCTGTCTTGGTTGCCCCTCTTCCAGTCCAGCTCTCTGCTGCGGCCTGGGAGTGCAGTGGAGGATGGCCCAAGTGTTTGGGCCCTGCATCCCATGGGAGACCAGGAGAAGCACCTGGCTCCTGGCTTCGGATCAGTGCAATGCACAGGCCGTGGTGACCATTGGAGGGTGAACCTATGGCAAAAAGGAAGACCTTTCTCTCCGTCTCTCTCACTGTCCACTCTGCCTGTCAAAAAAAAAAAAAAAAAAAAAAGAAAAGAAAACAGGGACCAAATGGAGGATGCCCTAGGGGTCTAGGGTAGGTACAGAAAGTGGCAGGGCAGAAGCCGGCATTGTGCCAAGGCAGGTTACGCTGCCTCCTGTGACACCAGCTTCTCGTATCAGCACTGGCTCAAGCCCTGGCTGCTCTGCTTCCGATCCAGCTCACTGCTCACGCGCCGGGGAAAGCAGGGGAAGAGGTCCAAGCACTTGGGTCCCAGCCACCCACATGGGAGACTGGATGGAGTTCTGGGCTCCTGACTTCAGTCTAGCCCAGCCCTGGCCGTAATGGGCATTTGGGGAGTGAATCAGTGGATGGAAGATCTCTATCTCTCTCCGCTCCCGTCTCAGTTGCTCTTTTAAATAAGTGAATCACTAAAAAAAATTATAAAAATATCAAAAGTGGTAGGGGAAGAATTGGCAACAGAACCATCAGGATCAACAAAAGACCCGAGGGAGGGAGGCAGGCGGAGATGGAGGACCCCAGGGTGGGAAGAGGGAGGGCTCTCCCACAATTGATCTGTGAGAACCAAGCACGTTAGCCTGGGGTGCCAGTGAATCACACCAAACTCTACCAGTGACATCTGCTGCAGAGGACTCCGACAGGGACACTCCCGGTCCCGCGGGAACGGTCAGTGTGGGAGAGCCGCAGGCTAGGGAGCGTTAGATAGAGAGTGTTAGGGTAGAGTCAGAGTGTTAGAGGGTAGAGAAGAGAGCTGGATTACCCTGGGGAGGAGGAAAAGAACCCAAACTTCTTTGGCGTTGGTGCCGATAGCAAAAGAGACCGTACGATGAGAAACTACCCCAGAGCTGCTGCTCACCACGGGGACCCATGATGCTCCAAATTCCAGCTTGATGATTTGCGCTCAAAAGTGTTAGGGCAGCCAACCATGAAGAGGGAGGTTTCGGCATTTCAGACCTCAGCAGGCTCCCTCCACTCGATCAACACTGACCTCAGGCTGCCACACGCATGCCCCTGTGCCCATACAATTCAAGTTCAGCCTCTAACAGCACATGGAGGTAAAGAGAAGTCTCGGCATGAGTGAGGGGCGATGCAAGGTGCTAGCCCCGATCCTAAACTGCCTTGCCTTTGTTAACGTAGCAGGCCAGATGGACTGAACAGAGAGGGCGAATGGGAGGGACAGGACAGATGAGACCAAGGCACAAACACACAGGGATCAGAGGATCCAGCTGGCATCACTCGGGCTGCCACGGTGGCTGGCCAGAGACCAGGAGGGTTTCACGTCCTGGCTCCTGCCTCTCTATCTCCACTGCAATAGCCTGTGCCAGTAGACACAATGACCTTGATATTCAGCAACACTCAAATATGACCTTGGCAGCTGAGCTCCAAGGTCACCACTCCTTGGAACCTGGTTGGCTTTTTGGATTCTAGCTTTTTGGTCCCTTGTAGTCCTATGTTTGAGTCGGTGATCATCACACCCATCTACATTAGCAATCTGTTGGTTAAAAACTCAACGATAAGAATAGTCTCAAGTGCACTTTGTATAGCTCCTAGCAGGTGCACGATACTGCGTGTGGTGGTCATGGGTTGGGGGAGTGGCAGAACGTTGATGATTTCACTTACACACTGTAGACAGAAATTCCAAATCCGAAGTCGGATCTACTGAGGTATGTGGTTTCACAAGGTCCCCGGAGGCAGCTGTGACCACATGACACAGGTCATGCCAAAACTCAGCCTTCCTCCTGTCATGTTTCTAGCTGGAAATAACTGGTCTTGGGACTTAGATTTACAGGGTATTGAGTCACTACTGCACATCTCTCATCTCTTTTACAGGCAACATTTGAGAGAAGGGGATGAGGCTCCCGCAGAACACGGAATATTTGTGTGCAGGGTGACCCTGCACAGAGCACCCCCACGGAAGGGAACGCTTCTGTGGAAGACGGCAAGCAGGGAGTGGAGCTGCCGTGGAAGCAGCCCAGCCCGCAACCCCCACCCCACAGCTGGCCTTCCAGCTTGTCCCCAGGGAGGTTTCAGGGAACAGGGCTCTTCCCTCAGGCTGAGGCAGGCTGGAAGTCAGTAGGATTCAGGAGCCCCACCCCAGGCTGCCAAGACCGCATGCCTTTCTGACTGCTACAGGGCTAGTGGGCGAGTTTCTGGGGTAGCCCCCGGTGCAGCTCCTAGGGAGGGCATCCCTGAGCATCCAAATCTCACACTGACTCCAAGTGTACCCCAATCCTAAAGGACCCGAGGCCAGCCTGGTCAAGTGGAAGCCCCGTGGGTATCCCTGACTTCAGGTGAGCCACCCAGGTACAGCAGGCAAATGAAGTCCGTTTTGAATTGCACTGTGTCCAACCCTTCACCCTGCCTCCCTGTCAGTCACCCGCAGCCTCAGCAGGTGCACAGGGAACAGAATTTCACGCTGAAGTTCAAATCCTGAGGCCTCGGCAACCCCAGTGCAGCCAGCAACTCCTGTTTTGCACAGGTAGAGCCTTGTACTTCATGCCCGCCCTCCCTACCTCCCCTTCTGCCCGCGCCCCAAGGCCCCCTTCTCCGCCTGGCTAGACAGAACCATTCCCTCTCACGGGCCTGAGATGTGGATCCTCTATCTAAGCGGCCTGGCGTCCTCACTCGCTCTGCTCCCCGGCTGAAGACCATTCCTGCTGGCTCTATCTCCATCCGGCACTGTACACTTCACCAGTGACCCTTCTCTCAGGTCAAGATCGCTCCTCTCCTCAGCCCAGCTGTGCCATCTTCAGCCCCCGCGTTCGCAGTACACAGGTCCAAACCCAGGGCAAGCCTCAGTCAACTTCCTCAAAGAGACGGGGCTGGCGCGGGTCCCACGCTACCCGGAGACAGGGCTAAGGCTCATCAAGTAGGTGCTTTAGAGCTGGCTCAGCCTTACAGAGGTCAGCACCCAGGAGGCCAAGGGCAAGGACGCTCAGGCGGCTCATCCGCCTCATTTCCCGCCAGGCCCCTCTCTGGGCTGCTTCCAGAGCCATGTCCTCGGCTGTCCTTCCCTGGCGGCTCCGCTGCGTCAGAAACACCTGCTTTAAGCGCACATGGGTTCCTTTGCACCCAGCACGGAGGCAAGGCCTCCCCTCCACAACAGCACACATGGGACCACCTGCTTCCGACTGTGAGCAGCACCCCTCCCCCCAAGCCAGGCCAACAACCATCAAGGAGGGAGAAGCATGGAGAAGAATGTGGCAACTTCATAACTCTTCAGACCCCCAGACTGCCCTCGCTGCAGGCACCCGGAGAGCGCTTCCCATAGGAGCAGGGACTCAAGTTCACGTCTACCACCTACTGGCTGGGCGACCCGGGACGAGCGACTCCACCTCTGTGCCTCATTTGCCTCCTCCAGGCAATGACGTGATCACAGCCACACAGCACAGGGCTGTGGGAGAAACGCAGCAGCACATGTGACGTGTGTAGGACAGAGCCACGCCCCCCCCCCCCCCCCCCGGAGGGGCTCAGAGTCCACCAAGGACCAGGACACCTAACACAAAAGACCACACGGGCAGGGAGAGTCCCCACCATGGTGCCACAAGGCTCCGGGATAATAACGTCTCCACTTGGAGTGAGCCCACACTGCACGGCTGTGAGCCGGCTTCCTCCTCACAGACACCTGCGCATAGGGCCGGGCGTCTGGCGCAGTGGTTAAAGCATAGCTCAGGACGCCCGCATCCCATATTGGGACGGGATAGGTCTGCATTCTAGCTCTGCTTCTCTCCTAGCTTTCTGGTAACGCACACCCTTGCAGACGGCAGCTGGATGGGTTGGGTGGCTGCCATCAGTGTGAGAGACCTGGACTGAGTTCCAGGCTCTCGGCTTCAGCCTGGCCCAGCCTTGGCTGTGGCAGGCATCTGGGGATGAGGATGCCTTCTGGCCCAGCTCTTGTCTCTTGCTGACTCTCTGCCTTTCAAGTAAAGAGAAATTACGTGTATTGATACCTATTGTTTGGATCCATTGCATAGACATGGAAGCAGGTTGACAGTAACTGAGCAGTCGCCCCCCTAGGAAGCTGGTAGACAGGACCCAAATCCAGGTCACTGCCCCCAAAATCAACGCTGTGAACCTCGGCTACTGAACAGCATCCAGCTTTGAAGGGGCCGCAGAAATATGGCACGTAGGCACCCCACTGTCTCTGCCCAGCAATTGTCATCTGAACAAGAAAGAGCATATAGTTGTTTTTCCAATTTATTTATTTGACAGGCAGACAAAGCAAGATCCCATTTGCTGGTTTACTCCCCAAATGCCTACAACAGCTGGAACTGGGCCGGGCCAAAGCTGGCAGCCGGAAGTTCACCCCTGGTCTCCCATGTGGGTGGCAGGGACTCCACTACTTGAGCCATTTCTGCATTAGCAGGAAGCTGCAGTCAGGAGCAGAAGTGAGCGTTAAACACAGGCAATGCAACCCGGGGGCATGGGCATCCCGACAGCCAGACCAAAGGCTTGCCCCTGGTTTTTTTTTTTTTTTTTTTTTTAATGGACAAGGCTGCTCTCTTCTTGGAGTCAACAGCATCAAAGACTTTCCTGCTCCACAGCTGTGCCCTCCTCTGCCCCTTGAAGTGGACCGGGCCTTTCCCAGGGGAGCCCAGCTTTCAGGGAAGAATCCCTGTGCTTGGTGTGGCCCTTACGTTCCTTAGCAGGGACCCGTATGACAACAGCAAAGCTAGGGGCAGTTAGCATCTGGTTTTTTGTTAATATAAAGCAAGAGGCTACTTACTAAGTGCCTCCCGATAGAACACTGCTGTAAACATTTCCGAAGGCCCAAATGCCTTCTCAAGTATCAACCGGCTCAACTTCCCTGGGGAACTCCTCATTTAGACGGCCACTGCACATGTTGCTAAGGTCACGTGAGGCCACTAATAGCAAGAAATCCGTCAAGCATCCCACTGCCATCGACACACCAAAGCCTTCCTCTCCTGTACAACTTGACGCTGTGGTTTAGCTTAAATAGGGTAGGTCTGGGACAAGAGCCTGGCATAGTGGTTGAGACACTACTTGGGATGCCCATGTCCCGGGTCAGAGTGCCTGGATCCACTTGCAATCCAGCTTCCTGCCACTGTGCACTCCTGGACGCAGCAGGTCGTGGCTCAAGTACTTGTGTCCCCCCTGCACACACCCATAAAGACTCAGATTGAGCTCCCAGCTCCCAGCTTGAGTTTGGCCCAGTCCTGACCATGTGGACATCTGGGAACTGGAGCAGTAGATAAGCACTCGCTCTGATTCTCAAATAAATGATTTTTAAAAATATATAGTATAGGGGCCAGCACTGTGGTGTAGCAGGTAAAGCTGCCACCTGTAGTGCCAGCATCCCATATGGGCGCTGGTTCAAGCCGGCTGCTCCACTTCCAATCCAGCTCTCTGCTATGGCCTGGGAAAGCAGAAGAAGTTGGCCCAAGTGCTTGGGCCCCAGCACCCAAGTGGGAGACCCAGAAGAAGCTCCTGGCTTCAGATCAGCACAGCTCTGGCCGTTGTGGCCAGTTGGGGAATGAACCAGCAGATGGAAGACCTCTCTCTCTGTGTAACTCTGCCTTTCAAATAAATAAATAAATCACTAATATATATCCAAATATATATTATATAGTATGCCCCGTCCCCAAACTCATACAGGAGGTTAAACCCCAAAGTCTTATGCTAATGGTACTAAGAGGCCAAACACTTAATCCAATTATGGCGAGGTCTTTGGAAAGTGATCAGAGTGGATTAAATCCTGGTTGTGGAGTCCCATGGCTGAAACCTGGTGGTTTCCCTAGAGGACAAGACACTAGACAGACAGACCCCCCCCCACCTCGTTATCTTGCTAAGTAAACGAGAAGCTAACCAACACACCGGGCCCCAGAGTGGCAAAGTGGCTTCCCCTCCTGCTTACAGGGTGCCTTTCAGAGGGCAGAGGAAGCTGCCTTCTCCCTTGCTGCTAAGCCAGGTGTGGGTGCCCCAGGAGGACGGGACGACTCTCACCTGTGCGGTGAAGAAGGCTGGGGTGAGGGATCCCGACGGGAGCGCTGGGCTGTTGAGGGCAATGGAGCCGATGTCGCTGCCAGAAAGCACCAGCGGGGGCGCGGAGATCTCCAAGCCTTTGGGCTTTTTGGCCTTTGGGGGAAGAGACGGAGACTTGGTCTTGGAGCCCGACGACAGGTTCAAGGGCTCCAGGGAATCCGAGTCATGGCAGGCCGCCTCCAGGAAGAGGCTTCTGTGTTCAGAAGGGAGGGGCGAGTTGGGGGACAGGGAGGGGGACCGAGACGAGGAGGAGGGCGAGGTGGACGAAACGCTGGCGGCATTGGGCAGCATCAGAGAGGAGATCTTGGCGGAGACAGACGAGGCCAGGAAGGCGGAGGCGGCCGCAGCCTCGGACGTCGAGGGCAGGGACACGACGGGCCGGGTGCTGTGCTTGTCGGTTTTATTGGTCACAAACCTGATCACAGTCCGGACCTCTTCCACGGGGGGGCTGTCTTCGGGCGGCTCCTCCAGCTTCTCCGTCTTGATGGCCTTGAAGGCCTCGGGCGCGTTCTGCAGGGAGTTGATGGTGAAGGAGGAGTAGAGGCCGGAGTGGATGTACTCGTTGCGGCCGGCGCCCTTGAGCGCGGCCAGGCCGTGCTTGTGGGCCTCGCGGCCGTGCACGGGCCCCTTACAGTCGCTGTCCTGCAGCAGGAGGCCGTCGCGGCTGATCTCCACGGCGTGTGGATCCATCTTGAGGATCTCCGGGAAGGAGACGAACTTGTACACGAACTTCTGCCCGATCACCTTCTTGATGATGTTCTGCGAATACAAAAGAGGAGACGTTTAAAACCCGAGCGCGCCACCGAAACCGAGGACCGAACGGGCTCCGCGGAACGGCTGACGGTTGTCAGGACGAACACAAACGTTCCTGATGGACAGGTGGCAGGAGGGGAATTAAGTTAGAGGCGGAGGAACCGGTTTTGCATTCCAGCTCTGCCTGGCCCAAGGGGGCGATCTGCAGCAGAGCGATTGCCATTTTGGGTTTCCTCATCTGTCAAATGACGATTGCTACACTTAATAATACAGGAACCAGTGCCATTCGCTAAGCGCCGCGTGGCTGGCATTACTCATACCTTATCTCATAGAATCAGCACAGCCACCCTAAGAGGAAGGCAGGAGGGTTCCCGTTTTTAAAGTTAGGAAATCAGCGTAGAACACTTTAATAATTCACACAGTCACCTGGCAGATAAGTGTAGAGGCAGCATTTCCTCCACCATAATACAGTATTGTCTTACCTGCCTCTGGGAGCCGTGAGAATTCGTGAAATAATAATGGGAAAACATTCCGTAAGCTGGAAAGCATTATAGAAACATAAGTTATCATCACCAAACACCACAGCGTTTTCTTAAGCCCTGTAGCCATTTTTTTTCCTTCCTTTTCATTTTTGGCCAAGAAAGCCACTGGAGGAAAAATGACTGTCCACTTAGATATTTATGGCATTCATATGGGATCTCAGGATTCTTGGATCCACTTCGGGCTCTTCAGTTTATGGCTGCTGTCTTCATTGGGATGTATGTAAATGAAAACCAACCGTGCTTGTAAAAGTTTTCACAGCCCTCTGGGGACAGCCTGAGCTGATCTTGGGCTTTATTAAATTTATTATTTATATGAAAGGCTGTATTGATCTCGGGGTTCATTAAGCCGATACACGCATTCCCCACAGAATCCACCAGATTCCACGCTCACCGTGCGCCTCACCCTGTGGTTGACTCGCTAGGGTTCAAGGTGCTAGGGGGAGGGACAAAGACAGTCCCCACCGAGTACAAAGCACTAGCACCATCCTAGGGGACAGGGCTTCGGCACACTTCTCAGCAACCGCTCCTTCTGATAACTTGGTATAAGTGGGTTTAAAAGAATGTTGTCGGGGGGCGGGGGAAGAGCCAGAGAAACAGCCCCTACTGAAGCCCCACCTGTACCAGGGGCCGCGTGCACAAGATGGCGGGAGACCTGCATGCGGCTGCTTCCGGCCAAGACACAAACGAGCCCAGGGACGGGGAAGCACGTGCCCAGGAGGCACGACGCTCCACCGGTTCTAAAACCCAACGCTTTCACATTTCCACACGGATCTGGGTGGAAACCATCAAAGCACCCCTTAAGAGAGATGAAATTTAATTCAATTGGGGAGTTTTCCTTGGGGGCGGGGACGAGGGATCGTAATTTGGGTCTAAAGACACATAAGTCAAGTCTTCTGCCTGCCAGCCTGTTCTCTCTTGGCAGTCGGATTTGCCTTCTGTCAACCTCAGGAGGGTGGGCACCATGTCGCCGAGCACCTCTGGGAGGAATTCCAAGGCAAGGACCCACATGGTCACTCTCAGCGCAGGAAATCCCACTCAGGCGTCCCAGGGGAACCTCCCGTGGCACCAGCGCCCCGATGGCTTTGGCCGCGTGCTGGACTCTGGACCGCAACAGCACCACCGAGGCCCAGGCACCGCATCAAACCACCGCTGAGCAACGTGGAACCTCCTACCTGGGCCTCGAGGGTGGCGCCTCTGCCCAGGGCAGCCCCGGGCCTGGCTGGACAGGGTTTCTCAGAAACCCAGGTGCCAGCAGGGACAGACTAATAGCGGTGTCTCTGGGCGCACCTGCCCAGCCTCAGTTTCTACCTCGTGCTTGCCCAGAGGGTTGATGTGCCCCCGGCTAATGTTCTTAGGTATTTTGGTTTTTAGCTAATAATGGTTTCTTCCATAGGGAAAAAATTTCTTTCCTCGGGCAGTTCAAACATTCATTTGAATTGGGTGAATTTTTAGAGCCTAAATAATTACACAGAGAAAAGGAAAAGAGATACCATATGGTCTGAATCATTTATCCTAGTAGGTCTTGTAAACTAATTAAAAAAAGAAAACTTCAATTTTATACAGATTCCCAATATGATGTCTGAGTGGGGATTATAACCTGAGCAAACCAGGAAGTAATCTGGGGCCATGCTGAAAGTGACAGAAAACCTCTTTCCTCCTCAAAAAAATGAGCAGGAAGTGAAAGACAGTCTCGGACAGAGCTGGGCCTTGACATAGGTTGGGGGTGGGGGGAGCAGATTACAGAGAGAAAGGTAAAGAGAGAGAGAGGGGCAGAGATCTTCCAACCTCTGGTTCACTCCCCAGATGGCCAAAAAGTAAGTAAATAAAAAAGAACATGAAGAATCTGAAGTATTTTACATGTTTAAAAGGAAGACAGTGGGCATTTTAACAGCTGGACTGCAACTACTGTAGCATCCTAACCCCTACGGTGAATATAAAATAAGGAGGTGCTGGGAGGGGGCCTGCAGGAGCTGCTCTTGCTGGGTTGGGGGCAGGGTTTACATAGCGATGGGGACAACTTCATGAGTCAAAAGAAGGCAGTAGCAGCCTTTGCAAAGAACTGGGGCAGGTCCTGCTTCCCTAGGGACAAACAGGACGAGGGGGAAGACACTTGGCAACGTCTGCCAGAGCGAAGGCTGGGAAGGAACTCAGCAGCAAGCAGGGATGGGGCTGGGGCAGAGTAAAGCAGCCCCGTGTGTGTGTGTGTGTGTGTGTGTGTGTGTGTACGCATGTGCACGCATGCACGCGCACGTGCGCCTAACTCAGCACCGGGTTGGGGTAAAGCAGCCCCGTCTGTGTGTGTGTGTGTGTGTGTGTGTGTGTGTGTACGCATGCGCACGCATGCACGCGCACGTGCGCTAACTCAGCACTGGGTTGGGGTAAAGGAGCCCCGTGTGTGTGTGTGTGTGAGAGAGAGAGAGAGAGAGAGAATGTATAAGAGAAAAGCAGTTTCGTGTGTGTGTGTGTATGTATGCCTAACTCAGCACGGGGTCAGAGTACAGCAGCCCCGTGTGTGTGAGTGTGACTGTGAGTGTGTGAGAGAGAGAATGTATGAGAGAAAAGCAGCTTCATGTGTGTGTGTGCGCCTAACTCAGCACGGGGTCAGAGTAAAGCAGCCCCGTGTGTGTGTGTGTGTGTGTGTGCGCACACACACCTAACTCAGCACCAGGGATGTCTGCTCGCAGCAGGGAACGGGAAAGGAAGCCAGTCCTCTGTGGCTAGAGGATTAGCGAGAACATGGGCTCAGAGGTGTGGGTCCTGGGCAGCTGGACTGCCAGCCCCTTCTCCCCTCTCTTTGGGCAGACCTCAGGAGGCTATCATCAGTGGCACATACAAGGCTACTTCAAAAATTCATGGCAAATGAAGTTCCAAGTTAATTTTGGTGCAAAAAGAAAAAAGTGAAATCCATGCATACAAGGGATCTTTCAAATGCTCATGGAAATGCGTATTATACAAAAAATGCATGGATTTCAGAACTATTTTGCACTAAAATATCACTAAATTCTATTTTTCACAAGTGTTTTGAAGAACTCTTGTATGTTTTTTATCTCTGGTCTCTGAAGAGAAGTTGCCTTCCAAGACAGTTCGCTAAGAAAACTTAAAGTTTAGGAATCTTAACAGCTATGATTTAGTGAGCATATGTTATTTATCAAGCTCTGTTCTAATAACTTTTTAAGATTTATTTATTTATTTGAAAGGCAGAGTTACAGAGAGGCAGAGACAGAGAGAGTTCTTCTATCGGCTGATTCACTCCCCAGATGGCCACAGTGGCCAGAGCTGGGCCTATCAGAAGCCAGGAGCCTGGAACTTCTTCCAGGTCTCCCACATGGATGCAGGGGCCCAAGCACTTGAACCATCTTCCACTGCTTTCCCAGGCACGCATTATCAGGGAGCTGGGTTGGATTGGAAGTGGAGCAGCCAGGATCCCCCTCCCCCTATCGCCCATATGCCCATATGGATGCCAGTACCACAGGTGGCAGCTTTACCCACTACACCCTGCACCAGCTCCATGTTCTAAGAACCTGACAAGCTTCAACTCCATGAATCCTGAGGCTCTGGGACTATTATTATCCCCATGTGAGGGATGAGGAAACTGAGGCTCAGAGACTACACATCTTCTATTAGCAGCATGCGCTTGGGGAAGACAGATGGCAGCCTGACTCCTGACCCACTAACAGAGATCCCACGATTCCAACCAACTTAGGGGGCCCAGGACCACAGCACTTGGCGAGGCTGCTTATTATGAGTGATGAACATTTTCAGAAAAAGTCTGCTTTTCACCTCTTCTATCCCAGACTCACAAGTATTTGTTGCTTCTAGTCGCCTGGCAACCTGACAAATGCTGGCCTGGGTCTGGCTGAACCAAGTGACTTTCCAGTGAGATCTGAGACAGTTGTACACACCTGGTTCCCCTGACACAAGGGAGGCCAGCCTCTCTCGATGACATCCCATTACATGCATATTCACAACCAGGGCCAACTCGCCACTCAGCATCTGGGGTGAGGATACACGCGGCAAGGGAGGGATCAACTCAGTGAAACGGGGTAAGCAACACCCCCCTAACACAGAGCCCCCGGGGCAGCCTCAGGCAAAGGATCAGAGGGGCCGGCGCTGCAGTGCAGCAGGTTAAGCTACGACCTGCAGCACCAGCATCCCCCTTGAGACCCAGCTACTGCACTTCCAATCCAGCTTCCTGTTCACGTGTCTGGGAAAGCAGCGGAGAATGGCTCACACAGTTAGGCCCCTGCATCCGTGTGGGAGGCTTGGATAGAGTTCCAGGCTCCTGGCTTCAGCCTGACCCAGCCCTGGCCATTGCGGCCATTTGGGGAGTGAACCAGTAGATAAAGCACTCTGTCACTCTGCCTTTCAAATAAACAAATCCTAAAAATAAATATAAATAAATAAATCAGACACTGAAATCACCGCATCCACACTGTCATGTTGAGACTGTGGGAGCATGAATAGGTTAGAACTATTTCTAGGGACCGGCACCATGGTGGATGAATCCTTCACCTGCAGTGCCAGCATCCCATATGGGCACTGGTTCTAGTCCCGACTGCCCCTCTTCCCATCCAGCTCTCTGCTATGGCCTGGGAAAGCAGTAGAAGATGGCCTAAGTGCTTGGGCCCCTGCACCCGCGTGGAAGACTGGGAAGAAGCTCCTGACTACTGGCTTAGGATCAGCGCAGCTCTGGCGGTTGCAGCCATCTGAGGAGTGAACCAATGAAAGGAAGACCTTTCTCTCTGTCTTCTCCTCTCACTGTCTGTAACTCTACCTCTCAAATAAATCTTTGAAAAACTATTTCTATTAAATATAATTAAAATACATATATTTTAAATAGGTAAAATACATATACATATTTTATAGTATACATAAATCACAACATATGTATGGTGCTAAGTAATGAGATGCTTGTGGAATTTACTATTTTTTTAAGGTGTATTTATTATTTGAAAGGCAGTTACAGAGAGAGGGGGAGAGAGAGAAAGAGAGAGAGAGAAAGAGAGAGAGAGAGAGGGGAGGGAGGGAGGGAGGGAGGGAGGGAGAGAGGGAGGGAGAGATGTCCCGATGTTCCGTCTACAGGTTCACTCCTCAAATTACTGCAACAGCTAGGACTGGGCCAGGCCCACGCCAGGAGCCTGGAACGCCATCTGGGTCTCCCAATTTGGTGGCAGGGACCCAAGCACTTGGGCCATCTGCTGCTGCTGTCCCAGGTACATTAGCAGGGAGCTGGAGCAAAAGTGGAACAGCTGGGCCCTGACCCAGTGCTCTGACATGGAATGCAGGTAGCAGCTCAACCCGCTGCCTCACAATGCTGGCCCTCAGAATTTTCCTTCTTAACCATGATGCTTTTAGAATGATATTAAAACAAGTGAACTCAACGTTTGCTGAATGAAAGCCTCTCACTCACTGTAGAGAAGGGAGGCCCAGAGGCTCAGAACTGTCCGTGGCTGGTTACAGCCCCTTGTGTATGAGTTCTGTCCACACAGCTGCATGTATTTTCTCACTGGCAGACACAGGGGGCCACAGGCAGACCCCTAAAACCTCACCCCTCCCCAGAGAGCCAGGTGACCTGTAATTTCACCTGTCTATTGACTCAGCAAACGCGGGATGCAGGCTGCTCATGGCCATCCATCTGCTGCTGTCTGGCACCAGGCTTTGATCCAAGGTCATGCGTCTGGCTTCTGTGTGTCTGGACCTGTGATCTGATGTCCCAGGAGGAGCAAGACCTATCCTGTTTCCCCATTGCAACGGGCTGCTCCCCTTGACTGTCCACCAGCTCAGGGCTCCCTGAAATCCCAAGACTCCTGCCCTCTGATCTTGCAACTTCCCTACCTTGTTCTCAAAGTTGAGAGATGTCAGCAGCTCCCTAAGCAAACAAGAAATGCTGTGCCCAAGATTCTTCTGACCAAACGCCGGGGGCGTTTCGTCACCCCAGTTCCAGAAGCAGAGCTGGGTAGGAGGTTTGGAGCCTGGGGGATCTTCCCAGTAAATACCCGCTCAACCCCACAGTAAGGGTGGTGGCTGCTGCTTGCATGAAAGGCAAGGTTCCGGAGTCACTGCCCGAGTTCAAGTGCCACCCTCGGGGCCAGCACTGTGGGGAGGCGGGTTAAGCCCTGCCGGTGATGCCAATATCCCATATGCACGCCAGTTTGAGTTCCAGCTGCTCCACTTCCAATCCAGCTCCCTGCTAATGCACCTGGGAAAGCAGTGGAAAACAGCCCAAGTGCTTGAGCCCCTGTACTGACGTGGAGACCCGGAAGAAGCTCCTGTACAGAGAGGTCCCGTTCCAGCCATTGCAGCCATCTGGGGAGGGAACCAGAGGATGGAAGACCTCTGTCTCTGTCTCTCCCTCCCTCCCTCTCACTCTGCCTTTCAAATAAATAAATACGAGCTGCCACCCTCACCTAGTACAAGCCATGTGCCTCAGTTTCCTCACCTGTAAAATGGGGGCCGGCCTGCTGCTTCAGAGCACTGAATTAGAAAACCCACACACAGCTTCAAATAGACCTCCTGACACCCACACACGAGACTCCGGTAACAGACACCGGCTATAAGCATCACCACCATCATTTTTACACGCTCAGTGAAGCGCACACAAAGCACAAACACCGCCTCCGCCAGCCCCGTGACCGTGATCATCAGAATTAACTCTTGTAGAAGACTGCGTAGGTTCTCTTTGCTTCGTCTGAGACCGTGGGTCACATCATGTGCCCAGCCGGTGGAGGCACACCTGGCTTGCACTCTCAGCCAAGCAGAGGAGACAGGATGTTTTATTCAGCTGGGTTCAGACAGC
The DNA here is from genome assembly GCF_964237555.1 of Oryctolagus cuniculus. NCBI lineage: Eukaryota > Metazoa > Chordata > Mammalia > Lagomorpha > Leporidae > Oryctolagus > Oryctolagus cuniculus. Next base: position 99,090,688 of record NC_091442.1, on the reverse strand, counting down.
AGGTAGGCGCAAGGCTTACGGCCAACCGTGCCTAACACAGCCAGCACTTGACATCACAGTGCAGAAACCTCACAGGATCCAATTAACTGCGGCTGGGGTTGTACAGGGCGGCCAGTGGGGAGCAGCAGCCGCGAGCAGCCGTGCCAGGCCCTCCCAAGGGTGGCAGACGCTAACCAGACCCGCGGCTGGGCTCAAGAAGGCTCCAAGGCTGCAAGACAGGGAGGCAGTGGCCCAGCTTTGCAGTGTCTGCCTCGGCCAGGGCCCCTGCACAGGGCTCCCGGGGAGGCCACAGCGGGACCCCAGGAGATGAGGTGTGGTGCAGGCACATGGACGACAGAATTACAGGGGCACACCCCTCTTCATCCCGGCAGATCCTCTAGGTGAGGGGCTGAGGGAAAGGAGAAAAGCAAGCACAGCCAACTAACTGCCAGCCGCCCCACACACCGCCCCGCCGGATGATGGGCACTTGTGCGAGAGTCCCTGCTCTTGATGGGGGTGGGGTGTGGGGGTGTGCTCCGTGCAATTTCCCACCACCTGGGGTGGGGAGTGACACAATGGGAGAGCCTTACCCTGGAATACCACAAGGCTCCATCACAGGATGGCACCTGGATTACATTTCACTTGTTTACAAACAGGTGAAAAAAAGCAGTGTGTATGGGGCAATCCCATTACTTTAATGAAATAATCTCCTATGAATACTTAAAAGGTGTGGAATAAAATGTAACAGTGGCTTTTTTTTTTGTTTCTCTGCATGCCCACGTTTTTATTAAATATGCATCCTTTGTCAAATTAATTTTTTTTTTTAAAAAAAGATCTATTTGAAAGGCAGAAATGAGAGAGAAAGATCCCCCATCCACTGATTTACTCCTCAGATGGCCACAATGGCTGCGGATGGGCCAGGCTGAAGCCAGGAGCTTCCTCCAGGTCTTCCACCTGAATGCAGGGGCCTAAGCACTTGGGCCATTCACTGCTTTCCCAGGCACATTAGCATGGAGCTGGATCAGAAGTGGAACAACTTTTAGAGTCAAACCGGCGCTCATATGCGATAGTCACACGGGTGCCGGAGGCAGCAGCTTTACCTGCTACACTACAAAGATTTAAAAAAAAAAAAAAAAAAAAAAGAGGAAGAAAAAGGCTCTAGAAAGCTCTGTAGACCAAGATCATGCAGCTTACAACTGATGGAATTGAAGTTTGAACCCAGCAGGTCCTAGAGTCAAGACCTGCGCTAATTCTATTCGCAGCCTCTTCCAGGAAGCAGCTGTGTTTGGCCCAGGGACTGCTGCTCAGGTCACCCCCCAGGACCACAGGGTCTGTGCTCCAGGGCCCGAGCGGGGCTAGCAGCAGAGTGCCTGTGCCACCAGCTCTGTGCACGGGACACACAGCTTTTGCCTGAGAACTGCCACAACCCACTCACGGCTGAAGCCAGCATCACCCTAGTTCCTGAACCAGAAAAATAAACTGTGGACTCTAGACATTTGGACACGAGGCCCTGGGCACCCAGCAGTCCCACAGCAGCAGTATGGGCACCTCGCACGAGCGTGAGAGCCAAGAGACTAGGGTGATGGGAAAAGGACAGGAAGCGGATGTCCACATCCACAGCCTGGCGTGGCCCCACTGACCCAGTCCTCTGAGCACTGGCTCTCACGATGGGCACAGGCCAGGAGCCCTGAGGGCCAGCCCAGATGTTATAGGGAGCCAATGTTGGCACAGGGACAGATCTGGGTTTGAATCCCAGCCTCTCTGCCTACTGTGGCCCTGGGAAAGAATCTGAACTTCTATGGGCCTCAGTTTACCAACCCCTAAAATGGGAATAAAAACACCTGACCTCCTTGTTTTCTCAGAGATCATCTATATTAACATCCCTACCTTTTTGTTTTCATCTGCCTTTGAGAAGTCAAAATCCCTTACCTGGACACCTCCCTTTATGGGTTACTGAGGGGACTGCCACAGGGTCTTGTGTAAGCCTCACAACACCCTGAATCCCATTTTACAGATGGAAGCTGCGAGGCTCCAAACCAAGTCCACACTACCAGTAAGCAGCAGAGGCTCCTCACGCTGGGCTCCTGTCCAGACCACGACCTGACTCATTCTCTCGTCACTGAAAACCCGAACTGTCATCTCTCCAGAGTTAGGACAAGTCATCCCTGTAACAGGCACGCTCAGAGCTCCTCCTCCTTAGCAGGCCAAGGCGGTCCCTTTGCTACAGAGGGCTCCCGGCTAGACCGCGAGGAGCCAACAGCAAAGCAAGGAGCCTGGCGGCTCTCCCTCAAGCGCTGCCTGCGCCTCCTGCTCTTTCAGCCAGAGGGGACCCCGAGCAAGCAGCGGGGCACCCTGGGCTGTGTTGCGGAGGGGTCGGAGCCGGGGTCCCCACAACCTGCGCCCCAGGGAGCATCTTAGAGAAGGGGCCCCTTGGCCCCATCAGCCTGAGCTGCTTCTCAACCAGCCAGGCTCCCCCTGCCGTGACCTGCACAGGGCCCCCCAAGTCCAAGCCACCAGAACCTCCGTGTGGGCCTTAGCAGCAGCAGGGCCTTTGCAGACAGAATGAGTTCAGGATGGCAAGATGGATTCATCCGGCTCCAAACCCCGGGACTGCTGTCCTTCCAGAAGGGGGCACAGACACACAGGGAGAGAGACCCTGAAAGGACGGAGGTTGCAGCCAGCAGCCAAAGAGCTCCAAGGACCACGGACAGCTTCAGAAGCTGGGAGAGGCGGGAGGAGCCTTCAGAGGGGGCGTGGCCTGCCTACACCTTGACTTCTGCTCCCATGCTGTAGTCTGTGGTCAAGTGCAGCTGCCGCAGGAGATGGAGACACACCCTCCTGCCCCAGTGGCTTCTCTGTGCAGGTGGAGCAGGGAGGCCTGGGCCGTGGCTGCCCCTGGACTGCTCAGCCTGGGCTTAGGCAGAGCCTGGGCCGGCCTCTGTCTGCAGCTTCATTCTGGAGTGTGTCCGCTCACACTCAGGCCCTACTGCAACCTTCCAAGAATCAGATGCTGCCAATAAAGAACTGGGGCTCTGGCTCCCACGGCGCCGACTCCTGGGGGCGGCGCTCCTAGGATCGGGGTGTTCACTGCAGCGTGCCTGGTACAGCTAGGCTGCAGAGGGAAGCATCTCCCCAGATATGGCCAGGATGCAATCGGGTGCGGTGCCCCGGGCACGCTGCATGGGAGAAGAGCCCAGCAGGACCCAGGCAGCTCACCCTGCACCTCAAAGCGTCATCCAGCCCACAGCACGGGGAGTCTCGTCTCCCTCCTGGCTCTTTAAACACTATAGTTTTACTCCATAAAGTAGAACGTGAAACCTGCTCCCGGAGGGGAGCCACTTACAACCACCTTGCTGTATTCAGTGACCAGCTGGGCTCCTGGCAGACGGCGCAGGGAGGGCGGCGGGGAGTCAGATCGCCAGGGAGTACGCCCTCATCCTGTCTCTGCCACCTCCTGGACACGCCCCTCCCCTCCAGGGCCCTCACTTGCTAAAGGCGGGTAGGCAGGGCAGGCAGTTCCGGGACGCCAGGCTGCTGTCCACGCTGTGGACGAGGACGGCTGCTGGTGTTCCGGTTGCCCCTCCTATGTGCATCGGGTTTGGCATCACCACGCCCAGGCACAGCGGGGACACTGGGAAGTGGGAAGGCAGGGTAGACCCAATGACTGCAGGAGAAACCAGGCCCCCTCTGGGAGGGGCAGCCATCAGTGAAGTCCGCCCCCAAGGCGGCAGCACTAGCTGCAGGAGCTGAAGACAGAGAGGAGCTTAGAGGAGGGCTGGAGGCTTGTGAGGGGCCAGGCAGGTAGGGCGCCAGGGTCTGGGGGACCAAGGCGGAGGCAGTCGGGTTGGGACTGGGTAGTCTATTCTGGAGGCCACTGGGAGCCGGGGAGGTGCACGAGCCGAGAGCGCCGCGCTCCCATCTGGCTTGAGGAAGCAACTCCTGGAAACGTGGTGACCTCTTGGGCCGCCAGAGCCACGACTCAGGTGCTGAGCTGGCTCACAGAACTGGGGGGCAGCGGGGCAGGCCTTCAGCCTAGTAGTGTCCCACGTCGGAGTACCTGGGTCCAACAGCCAGTCCTGGCTCTGGACTCCAACTTCCTGCTAACGCAGACCCTGGGAGGCAATAGTGAGGGCTCCAATGACCGACTTCCTGCCACCAATGAGGAGTTCCCAGCTCCTGACTCAGGGCCAGTGCAGGTATTTGGGGAGAGACCCAGCAGATGGGAATAGTGTGTATACATACTTCTAATTTTTACTTTTAATTCTGGGAGCCAGAGATGAGCCCAGCAGTCAAGATGCCGCCTGGGACGCCTGCATCCCATACCAAAGCGCCTGGTTCAAGTCCAAGCTCTACCTCTCACCCTGCTAACATGCAACACAAGGTGATGCCTCAAGCATTTGGGTCCCTGCCACCCACATGGGAGACCCACAATGGGTTTAGGCTCCTGACTCAGCCTGGCCCAGCCCCAGCTGTTGCAAACATCTGGGGAGTGGCTCAGCAGATGGAAGATGGAGCTCTACCTTTCAGATAAAGTAGAAATAAATTCTTGAAGTGTTGGGGGCCATCTCATCTCTCTGCAAGCAGCTGGGCACCCTGGGCTGTGCTGCGGAGTCATCCGTTGTGCCCCTGGGGAGTCATCAACACCAGCAGGAATGCAGGCCCCTGGCTCGGCCACTGTACAATCCTCGATCACTCCCGTGATCCTAAACACAGACCTTGGGATCAAGCCTCCCAGGCTGAGCCCTCTGCCACCGGCCAGCGGCTTCACCTTGGGTCTGTTGCTTAAACCCCTCCCAGCCTCAGCATCCCCACCTCTACAATGGGCACATTCACTGACCACGTGTCAGGTGCCTCATGAGTGAGGCACGTGTAAAACACGTGCAAAACCACCTAGTGAAGTGCCAAGCTCCAAACGCTCTGCCTCTGCCTATGTGAGGTCCCCTGGCACCCCCACCCCTGCCCAGCCCCATTACCAATCTAGGGTGGGGACAGAGATAAACTTGTCAGAGCACAGGCGGGAGGTGGGGAAGAGGCTGTGCACAGCAGCTGGGGCTGTGGGCGGAGCGTGGGCGGGGGGTGTTATGATTTTGCCGGTGCATCTACATAACCACTACATTTCCCTGCAGCTAAAAGCTCTGTAGCAGGAGCGTCTGTGCTGGCCAATGCAGACTCGGTGAGGGGGCTGGGCAGCAGCCTGACGTCAGCGGGTTTGGCAAAGCTGATGGAGCGTTGGCAGTGGAGCGCCGAGTGCGAAGCATCCTCATCGACACAGCATGGATGGGGCTCCCCAGACTGCGGCTCAGCTGTTTCTTAGCAACTGCCCTATTTGGGGGCAAGCTGGCTACGGGGCAAGTGCAAGTTGGGCAGTGGCCCCAAGCAACACTCCGGGCCCGCAGCCCCCACCCCAGCCCTTCATGCCGGCTGGTCTCTGTCTCCTAGGGCAAGGTGACCAGACTGGAAGACCTCCAGGAGGCAGCTTGGCCACTCTGCAGGTCTCCAGGCAGATTCCAGGACCAACGGCTGGCAAGGAGGCCCTGGTTATCCCCTTGCCCCTAGGCAAGAGCCCAGTTGCCATCTGTTTAACTTCAAACCATCTGAGCAGCTGATAGGATCCAAAGGGGAAAAAAGGACACTGAGTAAGACGCCCCAGGCTGTCACCACTCAGACCCAAGGCTGGGCAGCAGCCCTTTCAAGACATAAAACATCCTGTATCAGAGGCCTGAGTTCGAGTCCTGGTTCTGCTTCCAATTCCAGCTTCTTGCTAATGTACACCCTGGGAGGCGGCATCGTTCAATAACTGGGTCTCTGACCTGGCCTGAGCTGCCAGCTCCTGCCTTTGGCTTAGCCCAGCCCCAGCCATTGTGGGCACTCAGGGAGTAAGCCGGCAGACAGGAGCTCTGCCCCTTTTCCTTTCTGTGCCTTTCAAACAAGACAGGCAGCGGACCTCAGATATGTATTATTAACATCACATTTTCCTGTTGTGATTGCACACCCAATTTAAAATGAATTACCCAATTAAGTTAAGAAGGTGCCGCGTCCCACTTCCAGGAATATGCTGCCAACAACTTTGTCTTCACTGTTCTCCCCCTCAGCCCTTCCAATTAAGTGGAGACCACGCAGTACACGGTGAGGATAAGCCGAGAGGTTGCTGTGGAGACGGGCGGATTTCTCGTCCTATCACCATTTTCATCTCTCGACGAGAGGCGAGCTGGCAGAGCTCTTGGCCTCCCCGGGGGATGAATGTTCACTGCCAACAACAACGAGGACAAAAGGTCTGTTGGACGGAAACGGACGAGGGAGTGGGTAGGCTTCCAGGTCTCTGCAGCAGCCTGGAGTCTGCAGAAGACCGTGTCCGCCTTATGTGACTGCCAGGCTCCGCCATCGCGGTTTCACCGGCCCCCCAGGCGGAGATGTGATGAGGCCACCATGACCAACAGGCAAAAAAACCGTGGTAACTGGCCAAGATCAGGGCTGTGGGGGAGAGTGTGAAATGATCAACGCCGAGAACAGAAGAGGAAGGACCAGCGCTGTGGCACAGCGGGTTAAGCCACCACTTGCGGTCCCGGCGTCCCACACGGGCACTGGTTTGAGTCCTGGCTACTCTACTTTGGACACAGCTCCCTGCCGATGTGCCTGGGGAAAGCAGAGGAGGACGGCCCAAGGGCTTGGGTCCCTGCTATCCACATGGGAAACCCAGAGAAAGCTCCAAGCTCCTGGCTCCATTTGGGGAGCGAAGCAGTGGATGGAAAAATATTTCTCTGCCTTTCCAATAAATAAATCTTAAAAAAAAAAAAATAGGAGACACAGGTTTTTATTTCTGAAATGCAAACCTGGTCATCGCAGTCTCTTGCTTTCACCCCCATCACATTCCAGTTCCTCAGCAGTGTGCACCCCATGCTCCGCCCCCACTCACTCCCCTGCTTCCCCTAGACAGACCCTGTGTGCTCTGAGAAGCCAAACTCTTCCCCACTCCCCTGCACTCCCCTCGCGGCACAGCCGTTCTTTGTTCAGCCTGGTAAACTCATTTTCACTCCTCAAGACCCAGGTAGAGGGCCCTGACCTCCAGAGGCCTTCCTCTGCCTCTGGTCCCCTCCCCTCTGCTCATGGCAACACGGGCGCTTTCCAGGAAGTACTCTATTAACAACTGCTTTGCAGGGTAAGCACCATGGCACAGCAAGTTAGCCCGGGTCCATTACTGGAATGCCTGGCTTGAGTTCTGGCTACTCTGTGCAGGTACAGCTTCCTGCTAATGCATCGTGGAGGCAGAGGATGATCCAAGTCCTTGGGTCCCTGCCAGCCACGTGGGAGACCTGGGTGGAGCCCCTGGCTCCTGGCTCCAGCCTGGCCCAGCCCTGGCTGTTGTGGACATTTGGGGAGTGAACCAGTGGATGGAAGTGCACACTCTGACACTCTGCCTTTCAAACAAGTAAGTTTTAAAGATGTTTGTTTTAATTTGAGAGGTAGCATCACAGTAGAGAAAGGGCGAGACAGAGAGAAAGGTCTTCTATTCACTGGCTTAGTCCCCAAATGGCCGCAACCGCTGGAGCTGGACCGATCCGAAGCCAGGAGCTTCTTCCGGGTCTTTTATGTGGGTGCAGGGGCCCAAGGACTTGGGCCGTCTTCCACTGCTTTCCCAGGCCAGAAGCAGAGAGCTGGATTGGAAGAGGAGCAGCTGGGACACAGGGATGCCAGCGCCACAGGCGGAAGCTTAGCCCACTACACCACAGCACCAGCCCCACAATTAAGTCTTAAAAAAATTATTTTTTTTACTTTGCGTGTCTTCTCCCCAGATGCTGAACTTGAAGAGCACAGGAGTCTATTTTTAAAGGAGTAGCTAAAGAAAAGGCAGAAGTGGGGGGGAAATGAGCCATATAACTACAAACCACCCCCAAACCAGGGAAGAAGTGAAAATTGTTTTGATTCCCAGTAGCTCCTCCTGCCCTCTGAACCAGCCCATGAGCTGTGGGGGCAGAGGGCAGGGACAGTTACAGGCCTCCCCTCTGCACCCTGAGAGGATAGATTCAAAAATTAAGACGGGGGCACGGGTATTTGGCCTAGTGGAAAAGACAATGGTTGAGACACCACATCCCACATCAGAGCTGTGTTCAAGTCCCAGCTCTGCTCCCGATTCCAGGTTCCTGCTAATGTAGACCCTGGGAGGCAGCAGATGGTGGCTCAAACAGTTGGGTCCCTGCCACCCATGCAGGAAACCTGGACTGAATTGTGGGCTCCTGGCTTTTGCCTGGCCCAGCCTTGGTGGTTGAAGGCCATTGTGGGAATGAACCAACAGAGGGGAGATCACTGTCAGTCTGTCTCCGTCTCTGCCTCTCAAATACATTTAAGTAACTTAAAAGGGGGGGGGGGATGCTGTGGAAAAATGGGTAAAGCCGCCACCTGTAGTGCTGGCATCCCACATGAGTGCTATTTCAAGTCCCCTGCTGCTCCACTTCCGATCCAGCTCTCTGCTGTGGCCTGGGAAAGCAGTGGAAGATGGCCCAAGTCCTTGGGCCCCTGCACCCATGTGAGAGACCTGGAGGAAGCTCCTGACTTCGGATCAGTACAGTTCCAGCCACTGTGGCCATGTGGGGAGTTAAAACCAGCAATGGAAGACCTCTCTCTCTGCCTCTCTGTAACTCTGCATTTCAAATAAACAAACAAATCTTTTTATTAAAAAAAAAAAAAAAAAAAGGGCTTAAGCAGAGGAAGTAGGCCTCTGGCAAAACTCTGACCCACCACACCCTCCTAACGTGTGCTTTAAGGGAATCCACAGAAGCCCAGGAGGAGGAAGGCACCTCACAGGCCAACGCCAGATCTCAGCCACCACTAATCCAGGGTGGGAGCCATCAGGTGTGGCTTTTCCGTCCACTTAGTCATCCATCAAAGACACCTGCTTTCCCAGAGCAGGGACTACTGCAGTCCTGGGAACACCGAGTCTGCAAGACAGGGCTTGTCCTAACCACCCTTGTCTCCACCCGGGGGACCTGGCACATGGCGATGTACCTGTCATCCCTGCCACCGAGTCCACACTGTACCTGCTGCTGAGTCTGGGTTCATGCCCGCTGCTCAATCTAGTGGCTGCACAGGTCACAGGAGCCATTTTCTTTAATGATCTGCTCAACCACCAACTCCAAGGCTCTTCCTTTTGGTGTCATTTTGAAAATGTAAACAAAAGCCCAGCAGTACTGAAAATATGAGGGTACTTCAAAACGTACATGGAATGATGGAATTAAAAGACAGACTTAAAAGTTTATTTCAGGGGCTGGCACTGTGCCATAGTAGGTTAAGCATCAGTCTGCAGTGCCCATATGGGTGCAGGTTCAAATCCTGGCTGCTCCTCTTCTGATCCAGCTGCCTGCTGATGGCCTGTGAAAGCAGAAGTTTGGCCCACGTGCTTGGGCCCTGCACCCTCATGGAGACCTAGAAGAAGCTCCTGGCTCCATGGCTTTGGATAGGCCCAGCTACAGCCGTTTCAGCCAATTGGGGAGTGAACCAGTGGATGGAAAACCTCTTTCTGCCTCTCCCTCTGTCTGTAACTCTGCCTCTCAATAAATCTTTGAAAATAAATTAAGAAGTTTCATAGCAAAAAAATTGGAAATCCACACACCATTTTCTCATAATGCACATTTTCCACAAAATTTTTGAATACTCCTCATCTACGTATGTGTTATAGGTTAGATTGTGTCCCCCCCCCCAAAAAAAAAAGAAAAAAAATACATCACAGTCCCAACCCCTAGTACCTGTAACTGTGTCCCTACTTGGAAATCGGGTCTTTACAGATGTAACCAAGGCAACGTGAAGACCTGCAGTAGGGTGAGCCCTAACCCAGTGACTGGGGTGTTCGGAAGCCCAGGGAGGTCTGGTGGCAGACACACAAAGGAGAAAGAGGCAGGGGACTGAGTGACACAGCCACAGCCAAGGCACCATGATTGACGGCTACGGCCAGGAGCCGGGAAGAAGCGAGAACCCAGAGTCTCAGCGAGCCCCGTGCCCGACTCCTCGACTTCAGACATCTGGCATTCAGAGCTTTGAGAATACATCTGTTGTTTGAAGCCACCTACAGTGTGTGATACAGCAGCCTGAGCTTTAAAAGGCAGGACAGGGGATGAGGGCGGGCGCTGGGTGCAGGGGTTAAGCTGACTTGGGGACTCCCACATCCCACATCAGAACCTGGGTCAAGTCCCGGCTCTGCTCCTGGCTCCAGCTTCCCGCTAGTGCTCACCCTGGGAGGCAGCAGGTGCTGGCTCAAGTAATGAGGTCCCCGCCAGCCAGGTAGGAGGAATCAGACTCCCAGTCAGCCCGATTCAGCCCAGGCTATCGCAGGCATTTGGGGAGTGAACCAATGGATGCGAGATATCTATTTGTCTCTTTCAAATAAAGAGAATATATTTTCAAAATTTATAAAAACATACAGCAGGAATTTGGCCTAGGCTCCCACATCCCGTGTCAGAGTCCCTGGGTTTCCTAAGCACCCCGGCTCTCAACTCCAGCTTCCTGCTCACGCAGACCTGGGGACAGCAGTGATGGCTCAGGAAAGTGGATGCCCTTCATTCACGTGGCAGACCTGCCCCGACTTCCCAGCCCTGGCTTCAGGCCCAGCCAGGGGCCTTCACGGGCATTTGAAGAGTGAACCAGCAGACAGGAGTGCTCTCCCTGGCTGTCTCTCTCTGTCCCTTTGCCTCATGATTAAACAGCAGCATACACAGTGCTGCCAACGGTTCCTTAGTGAAGAGAGCCACTGTACCCAGGATCCAGTGTTGCCCACCTCTGAGGCCTGTGCAGGAACAAAGTGCCAAGGTTTTCATTTTTCTTCTCTGCATTTGTCAATTTTTCAACTTAGTTATAGAGAAAATGTCATGAGGGTATTTCAAAAATTCACGGAAAAATGGAATTAAAGATTAAAAAAATTAGAAATCCAGTTTTTCGTCACATGCATTTTTCATGAACTTTTTTTTGCACGGATTTCAATATTTTAAACCAAAATAAACTTATCTTTTAATTCCAATTTCCATGAGCTTTTGAAATACCCTCATATTTCCTGTCTTACTACTCCGATCAATGCTGCATTGTACCTGCATGACCTGGGCACTGTTCTCTGCACTGCGCATGCGTTCACACAGCTCATCCCATCATACCCCCAGGGTGGACACGACGACTTAGACCCATTTTACAGAAAAAGGAAGTTGAGACCCAGAGTGATTAAGCCAACACCCACACAGTCATGGCACTGGATCGAAACCCAGAGATGAAGCTGTCAACCACGTGGCTGTCGTAATCCGCAGGGCAGGGGGTGCGGTTTTGGAAGAATCATGAACGCGGGAGCTTGGGCACTCTCCCGCAGGTGCTGCTGCAGTTTCCAGATTCTTCCCCTCTGTCCACTTTTAATATTCTGGAATGAGCTAGAAACACAGCCTGTGACATGGAAAAACCATGCTCTTCTCACGCCTGCTCACTCTGGAGGGAAAACTTCCCTATTAGGACAAACCCAGGGTCACACAGGGCCAGTGGGGGACCCCCAAGGCGACAGGAAGAAGGATGTGGCCGGCGCGAGGGTGCCTGCCAATGCCTGCTGCAGACAGCTACTGAGCGAGGAAGCAGAGGACGGAGAGAGGCAGATGGGGAGCGCTGAGAAACAGCGAGACACACGCACGGGGCCCTGGCTTCACGTTCACAGACCACGCACAAACCCAGCTCTCAGACACCCAACCACTTCAGCTGCACTCTGCGTGCGTCAGCATGGTCAGTACTGGCAATTCCACGCCGTTCCCTGGCAAAACTCAAAGAAGGAAATAGCCACAGGGAACGCAGGCTAGCTTCTGCCATCTGCTCTGACGTTCTCCTTCCTCCTCCTCTTCCTCTTTCCTCCTCGCCTCCTCCCTTCCTCCTCATCCCCTCTTACCCTCCCCCTTTCTTCTCCCCTGCCTCCCTTGCCTTCACACTGTCTTAGGAGCCTGCTATTGTTTGGACATGGTTTGAGCTCTTCCCTGCAGGGTTCCTGTGCCAAAGCCTGGTGCCCAGGGTGGAGGCGGTGGAGGTGGCGGCACCTCTAAGAGGCGGGGCTTGTTGAGAAGCAGCGAGGTCACTGCTGCACCGCCCTGGGAAGGGACCGCTAAGGGAGCGAGGAGGGCATCAGCCTGTGTGTACAAGAGCTGCTGAAGACAACGGGGAGAAAAGGAGACCTTTTAAAGAGAATGCATGAGTGGAGCACAGAAACCAGCCGTGAAGGCACAGTAGCGAGACCCCCGCGTCATCCCCCTTCTTTGGTAATCCTTTAGGTGGGCTTCAGCCCTTCCCCTGGAGCAGCTTGGGGGAATCCCTCTGCCCTCACACCAAGATCCTGGGGAGGATTTCTCAGGAATTCCACATCTGGAAAACCCCCACCCAGCAAATTCCTAGAAGGGGGGGAGGGGAGCAGAACCAGGGGACCCATAACCACGTCCATAAACTCCGCTCTGAACCCAGAGGGGCGCCCAGTCCTTCACGAATGCCTGCCTGGTCTATCGTGTGCATTTCTCTTCATTCAGCTTTACGACCTCACTTACATCTGAATTCTTTCTTGCACTAAGGCAAGAACTTCCAGGGCTGGTGCTGTGGCACAGCGGGTAAAGCTGCCACCTGTGACGCCGGCATCCCATGTGGGTGACAGTTCGAGTCCCGCTGCTCCACTTTCAATCCAGCTCCCTGCTAATGTGCCTGAGACCCCTGCACCCACGTGGAGACGCAGATGAAGCTCCTGGCTTTGGATCTGTGCAGCCCCGACCATTGTGGCCAACTGGAGAGTAAACCAGTGGATGGAAGACCTCTCTCTCTCTCTCTCTCTCTCTCTCTCTGCCTCTTTGTAACTCTGCCTTTCAAAATAAATAAATCTTTCAAAAAATTAAAAAATTAAAAATTTAAAAAGAAATTCTCTCTCCTGCACCTACCATGATGGCTCCCTCCAGGCTGTGATGCAACCAATGGGGCCCTCATCAGACCAAGACGGTGCATCCAAGTTCCTGAGTATCTCCAAAACTGTGAGCTAAGTGCAGCTTTTCTTTATAAGGTACTCAGCATCAGGTCTTTTGTTACAGGAACAGAATAGGACTTCGTCTTACGTCCTTGAGAGCATGCATTAGGGAGACTCGAGCTGTCCCGTAAGCGTGGTGTGCCCACACGCAGCTCATCTGCTTCTGGTGGCCAAGCCTGGACATGGTACACCTGGACAACAGGCCGCTCCTGCCTGGGGAGTTGTAGCAGTCCTGCCCTCCCTGGGATGTGGGCTTCAGCTCGCCACTCAAAGGCTGCTCAAAGATCCTGCGGCAGGGGGTGGAAGTGGACAAGGCTGGCAGAAGGCCATGTTGCTTTCGTGGAGCCCAGATCTTGGGTTCAGTCTGGCACGTGGTGTTCGCTTGGATTTGTGATAATGCCCAAAGGCATCTAAGGTTGGAAGGAGCCTGGGACAGCCTGACTGCCCACCTGGAACCTGGTGACCGAAGGCAACAAATCTGCTCTCTCCTGGCTTAAGAGAGACTAGCCATGGGGAGAGGACACAAAAACAGCTGCAGCTTTGCCAGTCTCTGGCGCAGTCATTTGCACCCTAGGAGACCCCTCCCTCTGCAGAGACAGGACCCCAGCCCCTACCCAGGGCCTTGGGAGCAGGTGAATGAGTCCCACACACGGCGATGCCTGGGTTCCAAATAGTAAGAAGGCTCTTACTCCCAACCCCAGGCTCAGGCACTGGGCCAGCAGGCAAGACAGGCGCTTTTCCTTGGGGTGGGGGGTGGGGGGACAAGTCCTATGGGTAACTCAGAACCTGGGGGAAAATGCACAACACCATGTGGGGCCTCCCAGACAGCGCTTTTATATCTTAGGACTCTGCATTAAGTCAGGATTCATTAACTGCCACATTAAAGGAAGGCACCTTTAGCATTTCAATGACATAATCGCATGCAATTATGATCACATAAAGCAACACTTTATAATTAATGATGTCTCCACTTCCTGAAATGTGCAGTCCTTATGTCTGGAATTCCAAAGAGGCTGACAGAAGGGAGGTGCTAAATACAGACCAGGAGCTAATATTTAAATCAGTGTTTGATTCGCTTTTCAATGTCAACGTAAAACCAGAACAAAAGCTCACCATTAGGACAACTCCAGGGGGCGAGGTAATTCCACCACAGATGCAAACAGAAATGGTCAACAGTTCCAGCTATCCCAAAGAGCAGTCCTCATGCCCCAGCAGCCACAGGAACTGTTTCTCCGGAAATGCACCCAACCTCACCCCAACTGCCCTGGTTTTGGTAGTTATGCTGTCATATAGCACTTGAAAAAGCACTCCGACTCATCTCCGACCTCAAAGTGATAAAGCGGTTTCTTCCAGTTAGGGGAGTTTCCCAGGAAGCCGTGAGCACCACGCACCTAACCGGGCGCCTCTCTGAGCATGGGTCACACAGCAGCAGGGCATCTTCAGGACAGTGGGACAGTCCCGAGACTGCTACCATGGGATTCCCATCTCCTCGACAGGGACGCGGAGGGGCAGGCACCTGGCCTTGGAGCACCCCCACCCCCTACTGGAACACCTGGGTCGGAGTCCCAGCTCCACTCCTCATTCCAGTTTCCTACTGATTTGCACCCGGAGGGGGGGGGGGCAGCAGGTGACAGTTCAAGTAGTTAGGTGCCCACCACTCACACAGGAGAGCTGTACTGAGTTCTGGGCTCCAGGCTTTGGCCTGGCCCAGCCCTAGCTGTCGTAGGCACTGGGAAGTGAGCCAGCAGACAAAAGACCTGTGTCCTTGTCTGCTTCTCAAAGAAAAAAGTAAAAAGTAGTTCATTTTAAAAACGAGTACACTCAGGCACTGACTTGTTAGAAACAGATATGCGGGGCTGGCACTGTGGCATAGTAGGCTAAGCTACTGTCCCATGGCGCTGCTGTCCCATATAGGCACCGGTTCATATCCAGGCTGCTCTCTTCCGATCCAGCTCTCTGCTATGGCCTGGGAAAGCAGTAGAAGATGGCTCAAGTGCTCGGGACCCTGTAGTCATGTGGGAGACCCAGAAAAAGCTCCTGGTTCCAGCCTGGCCCAGCTCCAGCCGTTGCAGCTACTTGGGAAGTAACCAGTGGATGGAAGACCTCTCTGTTTCTCCCTCTCAAATAAAGAGAGAGAGAGAGAGAGAGAGAGAGAGAGAGAGAAAGAGAGAGGAAGAGAGAGAGAGAGAGGAAGAGAGAGAGAGAGGAAGAGAGAGGAAGAGAGAGGAAGAGAGAGGAAGAGAGAGAAAGAGAGAGAAAGAGAGAGGAAGAGAGAGAAAGAGAGAGAAAGAGAGAAAGAGAGAGAAAGAGAGAGAAAGAGAGAGAAAGAGAGAAAGAGAGAGAGAGAAAGAGAGAGAGAAAGAGAAAGAGAGAGAGAGAGAAAGAGAGAGAGAAAGAGAGAGAGAAAGAGAGAGAAAGAGAGAGAGAAAGAGAGAGAGAGAAAGAGAGAGAGAGAGAGAGAGAAAGAGAGAAAGAAAGAGAGAAAGAAAGAGAGAGAGAAAGAGAGAAAGAAAGAAAGAGAGAAAGAAAGAAAGAGAGAAAGAAAGAAAGAAAGAGAGAGAGAGAGAGAGAGAGAGAGAGAAAGAAAGAAAGAAAGAAAGAAAGAAAGAAAGAAAGAAAGAAAGAAAGAAAGAAAGAAAGAGTGAGTTTGCCCAAGCCATCAGGCCTCTGGATAGGCCACTGAGAACTACAAACCCGGCGGGATAAAGACTTCGTGGACTTTCACATCCACTCTGTTGCCCAAACAGTTCAACAGCAGGGAAGCCCCGGGACCCCCTGACATCTATTTCCATCGTGAGACAGTTCTTCAGCAAACTGTAGTGGAAATGCAGAGGGAACAAAACTTGACCCACAATAACATCCAAAAAAAAAAAAAAAAAAAATCCCTACATTTTTAAAACAGAAACAAAAACTAAACAAAAAGCCACCTTTTTTCCAACTTAAGATTCACAGCACACCCTCGGCGCCTTCAGCAAGGCAGGGGGCACTGCACCCCCAGCACAGGCGCACGCAAGGCCCAGGGTTTACCTTGTCGTAATAGTAGCGCAGGGCCCTGCTCAGCTTGTCGTAGTTCATGTTTGTTTTGTTTTTCCGGAGTCCCCACAGCTTGGCCACTTCTTCGGCTTTGAGGAGCTTGAATTCACCATCGTTGGACGTCCAGCAGATCAGGTGCTCATGTTTGTGGTCCAAGAGCAACTGCAACAGGAACTGCCACAGGGTGATTGCACTCTCCATGCCTGCGGGGACAGGGGCCGGGTCAGAGCCAGGGCGCCTCCCCACCTCCGCTCTCCCTTCCACCCCAACAGGCCACACCACACCCACCACCTTCCTGGCTGCCTCTTCGTAAGTAGCCAGGATTCAGATCTCCCCAGAACACCATGCGATCCTCAAACACGTTCGCCACACATGTGCCCCGAGTGAGAGCGCCGCGCTGGGAACAACCCACCAGGATGACTGACATGACCCCCTGCAGAGCGAGTCCCCACCCACAGGTGCCCCACTTAACACCAGAGTCTACTCCTGCCTATCGGCCCCCCATACCCCCTACCCGCCGAGTGCACCCTCCTGGGGTGAGGAGTCCATGATATATCCTGGTAGGACTGCCCTTCCCTACTACACTGATGAGCCTTGAGAAGGGACATTGCGGGGTCACCCTCCGTACTATGGCTGCCCTCCAGTAACCCAGCACAAGGCCCACATGCGGCAGGGGCCCAGTCAGTAGGCAGTCGTGGAACTGAAGAGGTGGCCGTTGCCGATGCAGGAGCTTTTCCCTTTCCCAGGCATCGGCCGTGCTGCAGGTCACACCCTGGTATCCCAAGCACAGGGATCCTGCTTCTACAGGAAGGTCTAAGAGACATTGTTTTGTTCAGACTTCAGTGTGAGCTTTCCCAGTGCTGCTCCTTCTGCCCCAAATACTGTTCCCTGCTGTTGGGGACTAGTGAGCTCCGTATCCATCCTAACCCAGCTCGAGAGGAGCCTGCCGGAATTCCTCAGCACTTGAAGACTTTGAGGCAATGGGTGTGTGGATTCTAAGTAACAATTCACTTGCTTTATCAATATTCACTTAATTAGGAAAGAAAAGGCAGGGGCCGGGAGGGGTGTGTGTGGTTCATGCAGACTCAGCAGAGCAGTTAGGACACTGCTTGGGATGCACAGTGCCTGGGTTCAAGTCTCAGCTACACTTCCTACTAATGTACCCCCAGGAGCCAGCAGCCAATAGCTTTAAGCAGTTGGGTCCTTGGCACCCATGTGGGAGACCCAGAGTGAGTTCCAGGCTCCCGACCTCCACCTGGCCCAGTCCCGGCTGTTGTAGTCATTTTGAAAATGAACCAGCAGATAGGAAAATCTCTCTCTGCCATTCAAATAAATGAAAATTTTGTTAAAAAAGAAGGGGTGGTTAGGCTGGCCTCAAAGGCTTCAACCACAGATGAACTGCCCCAAGTGGGCACCTCAAGAGACCTCAGCGTTGACCTGGGCATGATGGGGCGGACACTGAGGCTGCCACGGAAAACCGGAGTGGAAAGCTGGCTTCTGGCACAGGGAGAAGCCCCCAAGCCCGGCTGGGCGGGTCGGGGGACATGCGCAGGGAGACCTAGCGACCCTCTCTCCCAGAGCAAGCAGACACCACCATCCTCAGGGCAGGAAGGGACAGTGAGGAAGAGGCAGAGCTCCGGGAGCCAGAGCCAGTGCCTGGCCAGCCTTCGGGGTGGCCAGATTTTTGCCAACTCCACCGCTCCTCTCAGGCATTGCTTGTAAAAGGGCAGCTTTCAGAGTCGGACAATGAGGCCCGTCCCTCGCCACCCAGCAACAGGCGTGACAACAGTCACCCCGCAGGCATCCACTTCCACTTCCCTTCCCAGGCTCGGCCAGGAGAATGCATCTCATTGTTTGCTCCGAGCAACGTGGGTACAACACGCCCACGACGTGGATTTCTCCCTCAGCCCAAAGAACACAGCTCGGGGATGCTCTGGGCATTTTATGTTGGGTCTTTAAAGGGGATCTTCCTGACAGGCATCGATACTCGCCCAGGGCCACTCCATCTGCGAGGCGGTAAACCCTCCCGTTGTTGGCTCAGAAACCATGATGGCATCACCCGGGTTTTGTATCGGGACTGCCGGGCTGCCCAGCAGCCAGCGGTCCCAGCTGCCTACGCGAGCCACACTCGGGCTCCCAGAGGATGAGCCGCCAACCCCTCTCCTTGCACTGGTGCTAAGGATTGCTACCAGCTGTCTCGATTGCTTGATGTCTTCATGGCCAAATGCTTGGGACAGCAAGCTTTCAACTACCTTTGAAGTGCTCAAAGGAACCTATTCAAGAGGGCAGAAAGCCAGCTTTGGCGGTGTGGCTGGGGGCGTCACTGGGGCTCTGGCCCCTGTGCCAGGTAAGAAAGTGGCCAGCCACGGCCACCCCTAGCCTAACTGACGCGAACCATCTACCCGTGGGTTTTGTAGGAGGGCTTTCCTGAGCAGGACAACCCCCTCCCAGAGCTCCTTGTACTTCCCGGGACCACTTTCCCTGGTGTTCTGTGGCTCGGAAACCCCCTGGCAGCCAGGTTCAACACTCTCAGTGCCTCCCTCCTAACCTCTGTAAGATTGCAGCCCCGCACTGCAGCGGGTGGAGTACTCGTTCCCAGCCCACGGATTCAACGGCACATCAGAAAGTTCACGGAAGATGGAATTAAAGGATACATTTCTTTTGATGCAAAAATAAAAATTTGAAATCCTGCTGTTTTCTCATAATACACACTTCCCTATGATTTCAAAAGTGTATACACCAAAATAAACTTATTCTTTTAATTAAGAATTTTCTAAGAACTTACTTTTTTTTTTTAGTTTATTTATTTGAAGGGCAGAAAGAGACGCAGAAAGATCTCTGGTTCACTCCTCAGATGGAGTGAACCACAATAGCCAGGGCTGGACCAAGAGTCCAGAACTCAATCTGGGTCTCCCACAAAGGTGGCAGGGGCCCACATACTTCACCCGTCACTCCTGCCTCCCAGGGTGTGCACTAGCAGGAAGCTGGAACTGGAAACAGGAGCCTGGGCTCAAAGCAAGGAACCCCGACAGCAGCCGTAGGTGTTGCAAGCAGCACATGAACTCCTAGGCCAAACGCCCACCCCTCCGCAAACTTCTGAAGCACTCTGATTGGAGCTTGGCCACATGATTCCATCTGGCCAATGCAACACCGAGCAGAAGTCACCACAGGGCATCCTGGAGGCAGAGTCTCGAGAGGTGGCCTGAGTCTGCACTTTTCCTGCTGCGTTCCAGCACTGTCCATGAAGCTGTGGCCACATTAGGAGACAAATGAGGCTGACGAGAACTCAACCCAGAGCACAGAGCCCAGCTCCACCACCCACGGTCCACAGCAACATTCTCTATGCCAGCCTGTGAGAAAAATCAATGCCTCTGGCAGCCAGTGCCTCGCAGGACTGGTTGTTCCACAGCACCACCACAGTGCAAGTTAACAATGACAGTGTCCAGTGTCTTGGTTCAGCAGAACTCCTGGGCCGGCGCTGTGGCATAGAAGGCCTCTGCCTGCAGTGCTGGCATCCCATATGGGCGCCTGTTCGAGTCCTAGCTGCTCCACTTTCAATCCAACTCGCTAAAGCAGTGGAGGATGACCCTGGCACCTACGTGGGAGACCTGGAAGAAGCTCCTGGCTTCAGTCTGGCCCAGCTCCAGCTCTTGCAGCCACTTGGTGAGTGAACCAGTAGGCAAGATAGGTCTCTCCCTCCAATTCTGCCTTTCAAATAAAACGTTTTAGAAAGTAAACAGAACTCCCCCGTTAGCTGGGGAGTCTCTTTGCACCTACATTCACAATTGTCAAGCATGTCTAGACTCGAGACAGCACACCCCTGGAGTGGCGGTGGTGGTGAGGTGACCGGCTGTTCGGGTCTCTATGCTTAGGCCGCAGAGGGCTAAGCAGGGGCATGAGCAACAGGGCGGACAAAAATATCACAGAGCAGAGAGGGGACCGCCAGAGAGGCACAGGGACCTTGCCACTTCAAAACCAAGCGGAAGGCAGGCAAGGAGCTGTGACCCAGGGAGCCCAGAGCCGCCCCCATGACTCAGACCCCGCAGAGCCAGGGAACCAGCCCCGAGCCCCGGGGGATTGCTTGTGAGCAACCTGGCTCCCACGGAGGTGGAGGAGGGACCATGGGCCTCACTCCCCTCCTCCACCCGGGTCCCTTCGCCAGTGACCCTGACTACAGTCACCTGACAGAGCTACCCCGTTGGA
The DNA here is from genome assembly GCF_964237555.1 of Oryctolagus cuniculus. Taxonomy (NCBI): domain Eukaryota; kingdom Metazoa; phylum Chordata; class Mammalia; order Lagomorpha; family Leporidae; genus Oryctolagus; species Oryctolagus cuniculus. The sequence continues at coordinate 99,070,470 of NC_091442.1, read as the reverse complement.
AATCCCGGCTACCTGTGACAGACTCAGAGAGGAGCCCAGGAGATACTGCCTTGTGGGCCCAGCATCGCACCTCCAAAGCTCGTCTCCACATGTAGAAGTCGCTCTGGGGTATCCCGGAGGCCCAGCTGGACCCTGCCACCTGCTCTGGCCAGAGCCATCGATGCCATTACAGTGGGCGGGTCTACGTGGGGGGCAGTGGCCAGTGAGCACCAGCGGACACCAAAGCACAACATGTTTAAATTCTTGCAGAAAGCTCAGTTCCCTGAGCTCATATTCTCGGGCTCCAGCCTAAGAAATGCCGGATGACTGGGGGTGGCGGTGTATTTGGTGCCACAGTTAATACACACATATCAGAGTGTCCAATACAAATCCCAGCTCCAATTCCAATCTAGCTTCCTGCTAACGCTCACTCTGGGAAGCGGCAGGCGATGGCTCAAGTGCTTGCGTCCCTGCCAACCACGCGGGGACCTGGATGGAGTTCCAGGCTCCTGGCTTCAACCTGGTCCAAGCCTGGCTGTTGTGGGTATTCAGGGACTGAATCAGCAGACAGCGAATCCTGTGTTCTCTTTCTCCGTCTCTGCTTTTCAAGTAAAGAGAAGATAAATACAGAACTTGATAAAGACCTACGAGCGGGAGCTGCTGTGCCGGGGGCCTGTAGGCACCCTCAGGTGCTCATGCTGACCTGGGGCTGCTCCCGCCCCATCTCCCTCAGGTGCCTCCAGGGGGAAGAGGAGCCATGTGTGGGGCAGAAGAGACAGGAATGTTCTAAGGTGTCAAGCCCAGGGCCATGATGACAACACAGCCCCTGACGGCTGCCCACGTCTACTTGAAAACAGGCCCACGGGCGTTCGGCCAGCGGCCACCAGGGCAGTGAACGTGCAGCAGAGCAGGCGGAGGTGGCCAGAGACTACACAGGCCGATCACGGGTGCAGGGAGGAGACGCTGCGGCAGTCTCCACTACTTCTGTCTGCCCTCTTTGCTGGCTTTCAACTCTTGTTTTTAAGGAACACAAACAACAAGGAAATAGTTTTTGCATTCTTCTTCGTCTTTTCTGCATCTTCTTTCATTTCTGATTCATTCTTAAATCTGGATGGAGCTGTAATCACCAAGGTGCCTCTCACTGTCCCCTGGTGTCCCCTCTTCCCTCCTAAGAGCGGTCAGGTCACAGGAAGCGGTCTCAGCTTCAGGGGCCCTGGACCCCGTCCCCCCCCTCCTTCCAGAAACCTTAGACAGATGTGCCTTCCTCCAGCCACAAGGTGGCGCCAGACGTCTTCATGTGTGTTCCCTACAGCAAATGAGGGCTTTGTTTTCATCCTTAGAAGTCCCATTACCCACCGATGTATAGTCTCCTTTCTATTGCTGGCAACCTGGTGCTTCTCTTTGCACGTTCCTGGTTTCATACGTCAAGCTGCACCACAGGGAGTGGAGGGGGCAAAGTGGTTATCACCTATGTCCTTAAGCTTAGATGTGGCCAACTCACGTTAGCCAACATAAAAAAAAGTCAGAAATGACAGAGCCCCAGGATAGCAGGAAAACGCCCATGAAACAAACTGCGTGCTCAGTAAGCACATGTCTCCTGGTTTGTTCAAACACACGAGAGGGCAGGTGGCTGGCCTAGTTGTGAAGCTACCCGTTGCGATGCCTATGTCCCAGATCTGAGGGCCTGGGTTCGATCCCTGGCTCCACTCCCCATTCAGATTCCAGCTAAAGCAGACCCCGGGAAGCAGCAGGTGATGGTTCAAGTAGTTGGGTTCCTGGCACCCACGTGGAAGACTTGGATCCAGTTTCCAGCTTCCAACTTGAATGTGGCCCCGTCCCAGTCACTGTGGGCATTTGGGGAGCAGAATGGTGGGTAGGAGTTCTGTTTCTCTCAAATACAAGTATCAACAAAATGTTTAAAGCTTGCATGGTTTGAAATAAAAAGTGAGGACTTATCTAAACCCTTCTTACTAAAACTTCTAAGTTCAACCCTTCTGTCCAGAGTTGTGTCTAGTAGGCATCTTCATGCAGTTACTTGGGCTAAAGATGGGAAACGACATTTAAAAAATGGGCTGATTTTGGTGCAAGAACTTCTGAAATCCATATATACAAGGGATCTCCAGGAAGTTTGTGGAAAATGCATATTAATTATGGTAAAACTGGGGCTGGCACCGTGGTGCAGTAGGTTAATCCTCCTCCTGCGGCACCAGCATCCCATATGGGCACCGGTTCTAGTCCTGGTTGCTCCTCTTCCCATCTGGCTCTCTGCTATGGCCTGCAAAAGCAGTAGAGGATGGCCCAAGCCCTTGGGCCCCTGCACCCGTGTGGGAGACTTTGAAGAAGCTCCTGGCTCCGGATCGGCGCAGCTCCGGCCAGTGCGGCCATTTGGGGAGTGAACTTTTCTCTCTGTCTCTCCCTCTCACTATCTGTAACTCTACCTCTCAAATAAATAAATCTTTTTAAAAAATTATGAAAAAACTACACACAGATTTCAAAATTTCTCAAAATAACTTTATCATGTTAATTCAATTTTCCATGAACTTCTTCAAATACCCTCGTGTTATCACGGCCTAGAAGAAAGGGCAGAAATCACGTCATTCTACGAAACAAACCCTGTGCCTATATCAGGGAATTGGAAAACAACATTTTGTGTTATTTGGGGTTTGTAATAACCCATCCCAGAACCATCTGAAGGCATTCAGTAGACAGGGGTAACATTTGATATACACAACCAGCATATATCCTGAAGTCTCTTATTTTTGTGAGGGGGAACTAAGATCATTTAAATTTTTTGTCCAAAAGACAAAATTATTCTCAATCACTATGTGCACAAAAAAATGCCAAAGGCCAAGCTCATATTCCTGGAAACTCTTATTATCTATTAACACACGTGCATTCTCATTCATTCTGTGAATAGCTACGGATCGCCCAGTTTCCAGAGAGCAGAGAACTGGAGACGAGAGGTAGATGTTGTATCTCCTTTCACAGCTCGCAGGGATTCTAAGCAACACTGCAAAACTCTTCCAGCTAGGCCAAGAGAAAGGCTTCCTGGACGCGAGCACGACCACTGCCGTAAACCAACACCGGCAACTGTGTGTACAACCACCCCCTTCCCTTCTGGAGCTCCGAGCCGTCTCTGGCCAGAGAAGTGACTTACACATGGGAGAGTTCTCTTTCCCCAAGGACGGCTACCTTAACGCTGGCCAGGAAGGCGGCCCCGGCCATCCTACTTCTGCGTCTCAGTCAATCCCTGCCATCCCACCCAGCCTCATCTCATCCCACACCTCATCCCACGCCAGGCGGCCTCGTGTGGGGACCTCCTGCAGCTTTAACTTGGCAATGTCCCCAAACTTAAGGTTCCTGGTACAGGGTTTGTTCTTTGGGGGCTTAAAGGGAGAGCTAGTCTCCGTTCTGGGTGAACAAGGAACAGGCAGTGTGTAGCGGGAAGCAGTGAGTGGATCTCAATGAGATGGTGAGTGGGTTAACTTTAGCTCAGCGGCCAGGACATCACACCCCTCCAACAAGGCTTATAAGTGACTTTCACAAGATGCCCTCAGCGAGGATTCTATAGGTGGAGATACTGAGTTTTTCTGCCATCATTCATGGGCATCACTCAGCAACTCTAACACAGCACCTGACAAACAGGCACCCACCAAAAAGGTAGGCAGGCAATCAGTGTCTTTGGCTCTTCACGGCCTCGTGCTTGACACAGGACTTCAGAGGCTTCTACGGTAAGCTCACGAGCCCAGACAGAATCTTTTCCCTCTTCCCTCAGGATGAAGCTGGCCTCGTGTCTTTCCTGAGTGTTTTCCGCCTACCTGAGCCCCGCATCCGCCCAGGTGGCCTGCCAGGTAGTCAAGGGACCCTGCAAGGCACGACCTTCGACCCATCCAAAGGCTGTGCTGGGTGGTTACAGGGACAGAAGCCGGAGCCATCAAAGCAGCCCACTGGTCACGGAGCCATCCCACAGAGGCTGCAGTTCGTGATGGCCACCAGGTTAACCACATCCCCCTCCTCGTGGGTGCACACACCCCAGACACAGACTCAGAAGTGCTGGGCACAGCAGGGACGATCTTCCAGGCGACCCACTGTATTCAAATGGCAAACCATGTCTGAAACAGACGAGTCAGCCCATTAAACCAGAGGTTGCCCAGCACACAACAGCGCCTGCTCTGCCCAGAGACTCACGTAGACGGCCAGGCTATGCCAAGAGTGATCTTTCTTTGAACAGATGCACTGTTACTTCCTAGATGCTTTTGGGGGATGAAAACCCAAACATTCCCTCTCTGTGCTGTTTTTGTCGCCTTTGTTGCGTGCGTCCCCCGTCAGGCGGGCAGGAGCACGTCCCCCTCGAGTTCTCCCCGCTCCGCAGCGCACGGCTGCCTTTCCTGCAGCTTGCCGGCAGGAAACTGGAAAATGGGCCACAGGAAACCCGGTCTCCTACATCTGTCCCACTGTGTAATTGCAGCTCTGGTTTCATTTTGTCTCGTGTGTCGGCTCTGTTTTAACCCTGCACTCGGCGGCCAGCCTCGGCCGGCGCAGGATCACCGCTGGGGTTCAGGACGCCGTGCCTTCCCTCCCCCACACAATTAACCCTGGGAATTCACGACAGGGCAAGGGCACCGAAGCCGATTCTCCAGGGAGCAGTCATTTATACGACAAGGGTGTGGGCACAGAAAGTGATTCTGCAGCTGCGATAAAGCCACCAGTTAGTTCCCAGTGAGCATTCAAGACTACCTCACCTTCCTGCACAAAGCCAAGGTGATCTTACACCCCTGGGACGAGTGAGCCGCGGCTGCCTGAGGAATTTTCACTCGGCAGATCTCGGTAAAGAACACACGAAGCTAAGCTCCAGTCATACTCGTTATAATCAATCTCGTTACAATATTTCAACTTCTGTTTCCTAACAGCATCACAACTGCTAAAGTTGAACTACATCAAACGGTTGCTTTTAATGAATCGAAGTGTCAAGACCATCAGCGCATACATTCAACCCCAACACATCACACACAGAGGGCAGATACAGACGCACAATCGCAGTACAGAGGCGGTGTCTTGGTGTATTTGGTCTCATGGACTCTTCGCAGAATATAGAATTCCAAAGGGAAAAAAACAAGAGATATTTCTACAAAATACATAGAACTTCGACAGGGTATTTAAACCCTAGCTTCTAACTTCCGCGTGAACAGCTCCAATCTGCGGAAGGCGGAGCCGTAGCCCTCGGCCAGCAGCAAACCTGCGACTCACGGAATTCAAGATCAGAGCGCAGGCTGAGGAACACGGCACTGCCCCTTTGCACAGGCACCAACCTCATCACAGGGCTCACGGTCGAGGACCGCTCGCTACACAGGGCCTGCACGCAGGACTCTTGGTTCACTCTGCCCACGAGGACTGCAAAGGCAAAACATGTCCACGGTTGCAGGACAATCAGGGGCCAACAGAGGCTCGGGGTCCAGGGCGTGTGGCCCCGAAGTCCTGGGTCTTCATCACCACACGGACCACACACACACCCCACTGCAGTCACAGGAGTCCCGCTTCACTTCAGGACAACACGACACCCACTGGGAACCAGCCCTGCAGTTTCCCCCGTTCCCTTCTGGTTTCGCTGCATCTGGGACTCCAGTTGCCCCAGCGGGTTCTGCTCCCAGAAAGAATCCCGTAAACGCTTCCCCCTACCCCCAGCCAGGGGGGCGGGGCCTGGACCCAGCATGGTGGAATGAGGGGATGACCAGAGCCAGTCAGCCCCAACTCCAGAGAGTGCCCCAAACACACAACTGGTCTAGCTGCAGCTAGACCAGGGGCCGGCTGGGGAGCCCCGGGTCTGCACAGCCACAGCACACGGCAGGGGACCCGGCACCCAGCGGGACCTCAAAGGCTTTCCAGTGAAAACAGTTTTCCCCTCCGGGGCTTCTGAGAAAGCAGAGTTTGGAATTTCAAGAGGATCACAAGGTGTCCTACGAACCACTGTGTGCAGTCAGTAAAACCTAGTAAAATCTCGCTCACTGACCTTAATCTTGAGCCTCGACTAATAAACACCCTCACCTCCAGTGAGTGTCCCTCTCCTTCACCCCCACACCCGACTCTGGGATTCTTGCATTTCAAAGGGCTTTGCTCAAATGGAAAAACCTTTTACTCAAATTTTTTTGTACTATGGGTAAGATCCAGGACAGTGCCCAGTGGCAGAGTCGGAAGTCGGGACACAGGCAGTGTCAGGGCAGCCAAGGCCTCCGTAGGCCGTGATCTGAGGCAGGGACGTCAGCTTCTCTCTTTCCATCTCCCCATCCGCAAGGCCGGCCCCAGCCCTCTCCAGCTTGGTCCATGAACGTGATCAAAGCCGAGACTTGTTACAACAAAAATCGTCTTGAAAGCAACCACACGCAGCCCGTGTGACCACATTCACTGTGGAAACGAACTCTAAAGTAAGGATGGAACAATGCCTCAGCTTCACATAGAGCCTTCCCAGGGATCTTTCCTTAAACCTGCGGCTGTCTTCACACGTAAGAAGCATGTATTGACTTAGGTCCTGTAAGACAGTTTTCTGCAAGTCAAAATAAAGGAAACTGTACCTATGGCTTCCTCTAGGAGGAAATCGTCTTCCAGATAAGCTGGAAAGCTCCAGGCTGAACACAAAGGCAGCGAGGGTCCAAAGTGCAAGCCCCGTGCAGAGAGGGGGCTTTTGCATCGCACAAAGCCATGATGGTTTTTCCACATCCAGAGACTCCAGCATTTCCTGCCCGAGCATCCTCCAAGCTCCTCTATTGTGTGGCAACTATAAAATCTTTCTAAATCAGGACTTCCTTCAATTATGCGTTAGGGCTCTCTTTCTGGGAAGGGTAGACCCAAGGCAAAAGGTAGGAATTCCTGCAGCACCACCCAGTGGAAACATTGGAAGAAAAACATACACACACACACACACACACACACAGAGGATAAAATGTAGTCAGTAAAGGAAAATTCAGGTCTTTGCTTTTCTAGCTAGAAACCTGGTCACTGTTCTTTTTCCATGGATGCACCCTGGCGCTGTGTTCCACTCACAGGAGCCCTTTAACGTCACGCCTGTCCTTGTCTCTGTCTTGCACATGCGCACGTGTGTGCATGCACACACCCACCCCCACACGCTGGGCTCCCCCCCACACACCCTGCGTCACCAAGGACGGTGGAACCCTGGGGAGGAAGGACTCCAGGTGGGCTCGAGTGTGGGCTGCGACACCATCCCTGCCTTTCAGAAGGATCCCAGGGGACCAGGAAGTCTGCACAGCTGCGCTCAGCTTCCCAGGTCTGAGGCAGCGACGGGCGGGGCCTGCCAGGAAAGCACCCAAGCACCTGCGCACCTTCCCCTGGCCCTGGCCCAGCTGCACCCATCAGGGTCACCTCTGACATCCGCACATTCTGCTTCCAGAGTTCTACCCTAGTGAAAGTTAGAACCTTCTCGCCCTGTAACTCCCTCTGGGATGGGCAGCGCTGGCACTCCCTGTCCCAGGCCCCCAGGGACCCCTCTGCCTTCCGTAGGCTGGTTCAGTCTGTCTCCATTCACTGCCATCACCAAGACATCACTCTCTTCTCCAGCGCCTGCTTCTCACGCCCGCGTGACACACGGGGCTCTCATTTGCTTGGGAACTGGATGGAGCAATTGGAACCCTTGACCTTCTCTTTCCAACTGTCCTTCACAGAATGCCCTGGTGGTGGCCTAGAGACAGAGAGGCCACGCTCCTCCCGGGAAACCAGGGAACTCTGTCTTCTCCACAGAACTTAAAATAATAAAGCATCACTGTTTCAGCCATTTCTGGATGGTCGAGCCACTAAAGACTCCCGCCTTCAACACCAGACCCAGGGAAGCCACTTGAAATCTTTTTAACACAGTAGACACAGAAAAGGAGCTTCGAGAAACACTTAGCAGGACAAGATCGGGGTTCAAACTTCCTATCAGACCATACTGGAACTGCTGGTTATTTACGAAGAGCCACTGTATCAGCAATCTTCTCTCCTTTCCAAAATTTAACATTTGCCAAGATGTACTGGTTGCCGGCCATGTCAAGATGCAGGTTGCAGTACGTGGTGGCCAAGTTCGCTCGTCTCTGGATCCCACTCCTTGGGGCATTCTCACAGGAGCAGTTCCGAGCCACTGGAGTCTGTGAGCAAGGGGACCAGCGACACCTCTAGAGACTTCTAAGCACAGAGAGCAGCTCACAGGGGCGGTGCCTGCAGCAAGGAAGCAGACTCTCCAGGCCTCCGACTCCACCGCCACTTCAGCCTCGCTGCTTTTCTTTGCTGTTCTCAAGCTCTTTTATGGGTTAGGAAATGCGAATTAACTCGAGGTATAAACATTTGTACATAAATCTGGGATGATCATATATTCCCTTTGGAAGAGATCTTAAAAAAAAAAAAAAACAAAACTGGGAACCTACAGTCTTCAAAACAGCATCACCTGCTCACGTGGTGGACATCTGTGGGGGACGCTGGCGGCATGGCAGGTCCCAAAGGCAGTAACTCTCCCTTTCACAGCCTTACTCTCTCCACATGCATGCTGTTTGGGTTGCATTTTTGCATATGGACAGCAGGTCTTACAACACAGGATGGTCACGACGGCAAACACACGGTTTCTTCTAACTGTACATAACTTCTGATCCAGTTCTAACACAAAGTACAAATAGAATGGTGTGAAGGTGGAAAAAAAAAGGCCTCTCACTTTTTACTGAATGTCTATTTAAAAGCAAGCCTGCCTTGCAGTGGAGGACAGTACAGGGAACACATTTAAAATATCTTGGTGCTCCTGGTGGGTAGTTACTTCTAAGAAAACTGCTGCAAAAATAGACATCAAGGGATTTCAAAATTAACTTTCTCCCTATGCCTCACTTAAAACCTATTTTTTAAGTAACTGCCAAAATGCAGAGAATCAACGAACAAGCAGGGGTAGGCGTTTGCTCGTGGTTAAGATGCCGGTTGGGATGTCCTTGTCCCCCCCATCATGGGGCTCAGGCTCAACTCTGGGCTCCAGCTACTGACTGCAACTTTCCAAAGGCAGCAAGTGATGGCTCCAGTGATGGGGTCTCTGCCACCCCAGGGGAGACCTGGATTGAGTTCCTGGCTTCAGTCCTGATCATCGTGGGTATGTAGGGAGTGAACCAGCAGACAGGAGCTCCGTTTCTCTGCCTCTCAAATACATACGTATATGAATAAAATGAACAAAATAACACTAAAACTGAAGGGACAGACCAACAGTCCATTAATTCCTGTCCAAAAAACGTCATCACACAAGGGCCACCAGACACACCCGATGGGAGGGAGCCACTGTGGGTGGTGCTCACACCAGACACCACATCGCACCCTATTCTCCCTGCCTCTAATTCTCACTAAGGAATCTGCCGTCCAACTTGGCGAGGCCCTTGTTGAAAGGTCACGTGTAACTTGTTACTAGGTCTACTCTTCCCACTGTTGTTTCATATACATTGATGCAGGATCTTCAACAAAGTCTGGGGGAGGAACACAAACACACTTATGTGTTTCAAGTTTTTGCAAAATAAGCTTACCGTACTCTGACCCATTTCCCCCACAAAACTGAGGTTCCCTCCTAGTAACTGTGCCAAATAAAAGCTAGAACCTGCCTAAAGTGATCTTGTATTCTCTGGCTAAGAAAAAAAATCACCCTTTTTATTAGGTAAATTATTGTAATCAAACGGTTCACGGACAATCTTTAAGTTTCTGTCTTCTTAAAGACAGACTACTAGGTCATAATATTTAGGTTATAAGAAGCACAAAGGATGTGGCAAAGGCCAAAGAAGGCTGCTGGTCTTGTGGTTCAGCTCCGATTTAAAAATCAAAGCAGGCCAAAGATCAGCTTTGAGAGCAGCGACTCCCGATAGTTCAACAAGCATGGTATACTTGGGTTTGCAGTTCGATTCCAGACATCTTCAAACAGCATACACTTTCATAATCAAAGTCATCCACTTCGTGTTTTTAAATTAAGTCTTCAATTCACTCCATTTATCCAAGTATCATAAATGCAAAGTTGCGAATGCTGACACAACTGAAAAAGCGAGGTCAGCATGCCCGGGGAACGCCGAGTAGCTGAGCGGACTCTCTGGGTGTTGCTTGAGCTATCGAAGGTGAAGTCACGCCATCAAAGGCGTTTCTGCCCTAAATCCGACACACAGCATGGGACAAGGAACCTCCAGAGGCATTTCTCTGGAGAGACAGACAGACAGACGCACCCCACGCCAATGCCCTCTGGTCTACATGATCAGCATCCGGGGCTTGGGTTGGAAAACAGGCAGGTCCACGAAGAGATACAGCTTTTCTATCAGTGCTCACGAATTCTGGATTCCTGAGAATTTTAGATGTAAGATCAAACGCTGACCACTGAGGCACGTCACCTATCATACAGTCTTCCAGATGGCCCTAAGTGTTTACGCCTCTTCTTTTGCATAACAGGACTTATTAAAATGACCAGAAATCTAAGCTTTCTCCTTTCTTGAAAGCGACACAATAAATCCAGGTTCTTTCCTGCCCTCTCAGTGAGGCCATGCTTCTGCCTGGCGAAGAAACATCACTTACAGTCCCTTTTGCATCTCTGTACAGAACTAGGGCTCAACTCCTATATGGGCAGAGTGACTCAGTATAGACAAACAGCAAGAAGTCACACGGTTTTTCCTCTTATATCCAAACATCCCTCCCTCATCCCAATCCTGTACACACACATGCGTGTAGGCACATGCTTCTCACCTTCCAATATCAGTCTGCTTCTTTTAAAAAATGCTTTTTAAATTTATTCATTAGAGGGGCAGGGAGACAGAGACAGAGACAGAAAGAGACTGATATTCTATGTGCTGGTCCACTCCCCAAATGAATCATACGGTTGGGCAAAGCTCGGGCGGAAGCCAGGAGCGGGGAACTCAATCCAGGTCGCCCAGGTGAGCCACAGGGACCCAGCTACTTGAGCCATCACTGCTGCTTCCCAAGTTCTGCGTTACTGAGAAGCTAGAATCTGGAGCCAGACCCAGGGAACAAACCCAGGCGCATGGGCATCTCAACCACTGAGTCAAAGGCACATCCCTATTTCATTTTCCAATGAACTCCACCTGGGGCTCAAGTTTTAGCCTCTAAAGGGAAACCTTCCACACTCAACACAAAAAGTGGAGCAGCTGCATTTCTATTCAATGAGTAAAAACCAGCAAAATGTTCTTTTAGTGTAAGGAAACTACTGTAATATCTACATGATGCTTCACTGCTTAGAATACCACCGAACAGTACTATAATCTTTCTAGGCTTCAGTGCGCTCATTCCAGGGATGAGGACCAGGTTCAGGTGCAGGCAGGGTGGGATTCCTGCAGTTACCCAGGAACATACACTGGAATAAACCCCAGGGCTTGTCCCACTATTGCCACTGCTGTTGTTGGTTTTTTTTCCTGCCAAACAAACGCAGGGAGAAAAATCCACTCTTACATTCTGGTTAATCAACTTTTGACTATTAGTAAACTGCTCCTTGGCAAAATGCAGCGAGAGTTAGTTATCAGACCTACTCTTCTTTACCAAAAGAGGTTTTGGGTACTTAGTCATTCGCCTGTTCACAATCACACGGCATGGTCTTCTGCGATTTTACAGCTCACGGGCACGATGCATTTAGTGCCACAGCTAAGACACTGCTCAGGATGCCTGCAGCCCCTAAGGAAGGCCCCAGTCCCAGCTCCGTTCGATCCCAGCTTCCTGCTGACACGCACCCTGTGAGGTAGAAGGTGAGGCCTCAGGTGCCTAGGTCCCTGCCACCTAGGCGGGACACGCAGCTTGAGCTCCCAGCTGCTGGCTTCAACCCGGTCCAACCAGAGCCACGGCAGGCATCTGGGCAGGCGAACCCGAGGACGGACGGGAGATCTCCGTCATCTCCGCCTTTCAAGCAGAACTTTCACATTTCAGAGAAGCAATTCCATCAGAAACATCATTTTCATAAAATGGACAAAAATAACACATAGGTTTCAGCGTAAGAAAGCTTTTTAACTACTATTACAGGATTCAACATTGATTACCCAAGGGAACTATGAAAATCTGGGCAATGAAATCTTTAATAGAAGAGTAGCGAGAGTTGATCCAGAATGATTGATTGTAACACCAAAGAACTTTGCATTCAGCCTCTTTCCAGCTTTATCACCCTACGAGTTACCTAGCGGTGAACCAACTACTCCAAGAAGAGCAACTCGTATCGAACACTGAGCTAATGTTTGTCCCCCTGGGATTTAATAAACTAGCCTGATTTCTATGTATCAACTCTTCCCTGCAAGTCTGAAAAAAAAATAATGAAAGATGATATGAAAGACCTTCTTGACACTCTTTATGGTTTAATCTAGAGACCTGCCTGTTACTAATCCAAGTAACTCACTCTAGGAAAGTTTCCTTCATGCACAGCAACAAAGTGCTTTGTCAAGTCCAATGGCAAAACAAGGAAGGCTATACGGATCAACTGCTAAGTGCCCCCTCCCTTCAAATTTCTTTTAATTCACCACATTCCAGGTATTGCACAAAGAGCCGGGGATGGACAAAGAACGAGGAAAACAGATGCAAGCCCAGAGGGGGCTTCCAGCCTGATGGGTACTACAGATGTGGAACCCATCACAATCCACAGCCGTCTCGGTAGAGTTCAAAGGTGGGCCGGTGCTGTGGTGAGGGTTAAGCCACCACCGCCACTGGCAAAGATGCCGGCTTCCCATACATGAGTCGGTTCCAGCCCCGGCTGCTCCACTTCCAATCTACCTCCCTGTTAATGTGTCTGGGAACCCAGCAGCACATGACCCAAGTACTTGCACTCCTGCCACCCACATGAAAGACCCGGATGAAGCTCCTAGTCTCAGCCTGGCCCATTCCTAGCCCCAGCCACTGTGTCCATTTGGGGAATGGACCAGTGGATAGAAGATCTATGTTTCTCTCTGTATAACTGCCTTGCAAACAAGTAAATCTTTTAAAAAGGTGACATTAAGAAAAAAAGTCAGGTTCAAGGATTTGGATGGTGGCTTCATAAAACAGGACACACCACGTGATCGCAAGAACTTGGTTCCTGAGTTTTAGGTAAAGAGTAGACATGAATCAACAGGGACATTGGCCCCGTCCCTAGAAATACACACACCTGGAACTACCCAGTGCCTACGTCTGGAGAGCAAGAAGTTGGACAGAGAACTCCGGTAATGAGGAAACCTGGGACTCAAGTCCGGGACGAGAATGCTAAGGCCAGGGATGAGTGACCGAGGCAGCCCTTGCCCGGGGGACACCCAAGGCTCCCAGGGAGGCGAGGGCTGGGTTGTGAGCTGAAAGGTGACCGACTACTCAGTGGCAAAGTAGAGAGAAAAACCGAAGCAGGGCGGGGCAGACGACTCCCAGAGGGAGAGGAGCATTGACAAAGGCCCGGCACCCACCTGTGAAGCATCTAAGCTGAGTAAAGGCCAGTGCCCGTGGGGAGGATTTGGGTCTCCATCCTAACTCGGGGTGGGGAGCCTTTTTTCTGCTCAGGGCCATTTGGATATTTATAACGTCATCTGCAGGCCATATACAGTTAACTTAAAAATTAGGCTGATGTAGGTTTCCTGAATCCCCAGTCCTGCCCGTGGTTGCCTGGGCAAGGCCAGACCACGTGATTCTGCAGACCTCATACAGCCAGTGGGCAGGACACTCGGGCTGGGCCCCGCCTACCCTGGTACCTAAACCGAGGCCACCAGAAGATGTGCGGAAGAGTAACAAGGTCACATGCATGTTTTCAGAGGAACGCGCTGGCTCAGGGTAGGGTGGCGGGGATGTGGGAACCCTAAGATGCAGTGCAGGGGGAAGCAGTGCATTTTCAAGGAGGTCAGGAGGAAGGGGCGGGGATTTCACTGGGTGACCAAAATTTCATGAGGGCCTACTCAGCATCCAAGCCAGAGGCAGTCAGAGGCAGCTGTGAGCACCAGAGAAGAGCGCTGCCCGCTACAAACCGCCAACGAGGACAAGAGGCACCGCACTGGGCCACCCTTCCTTTGAGACGTCCTTCAATAAAGGGGTCCAGGGACTGAAGGGGACCCTTACAGGGAACCCTTTTTCCCCCACCAGGAAATAGCACAGTCGGTTGAAGTTGCTGTATATGTGCAAATGTTGGCTATTTGGGTATGATGGCAAAAATTCACATTTGCCCAACTTTTTTTTGAGGAAATGACTTAAAAGTAGCACACAAATACCACCTCTGCCTCAAAAGGGGATTATCCCAGCTGCTCCACTTCAATCACTCTGCCATCCAGCCAAGGAAACTGAGGCCCCAGATCAGGGCACATCCCGTTTCCTGGGAATGTCTCCTTTCTCACAGTACACACACTACTTCTGGCTAAATACTTTTTGGAGCTTAATAATGTAGATGGGATTTTTTTCCTCTTATTGGATGATGAGGAATCACAGGTAGGCTAATGGTTTATTTAAACCAAACAGATTAAATACTGCAGGATTTTCTCAAGATATTCTGGGGTGAAAGAATCTGCATGATAGAATCATGAAACTCCCATGATGGAATTAAGAACAGTTAATAAATAAGCATGTAGGGAATGTTCCAAGGTGGTGAAAATATTCTCAGTTTTGGAGGGAATTACATGGATGCGTAGAACACTTCAATGGTGTGTTTCAGTGTGTTGTTACACTTCAACTTTAAAAAAAAATGGGATGGAGACTCCAAAAGGCGTATATTCTTTAAAGCCTGCAATAAAGGAGACTTAACCTCACCAATATTAAGAAAAAGTGACCAGAAATGTGTGATTTATAACTATCCCAACACTCATATTATACCAAGATAATTACGAATGGTTCTTAGAATAGCTTTAAAAATACTTTAAAGCTTTATGTCTTTAGAATGTGTGGATAAATTTAGTCCAATTCAAGCTAGAATCCATTAATAAAGCTATTACTTTAATTTCTTCAAAAATATGTAACTGAGTCATGTTACAAAATAATGATTAGTGCTTAGAATAATTCAGTGACTACTTTCTAGAAAATGTAAATGAAGATATATCAAGAAAGTAATCAATGAGTTCACTCCTAGGAGCAATTCATACCAAATTGGTTTATTCAAACAATCAGCTCACAGTTTATTTTAAACCTGTTGACATATATGTAAGTTTCCAATAGTAGAATAAAGGTCATTTTTATTTTGGTTTTGAGTAGGAATCAAGTCAAATTTCTGCATAGAATAGCTACTTCAAAGACTAAATGATTTACACATTTTGAAGGTCTTTAGGATTTGTGAACAGAAAGTTACACATACACACACACACAAATTCAATTTATTGAGGCTACACTATACATTGCAAAACCAGAGTTTTCTTGGTCTCAAAGCCACAGTTTCAATCAAAAAGCTGACTGACCTCAATTCAAACCAGCCACAGGCAACTGTAATCTTGAGCTAAAAAAAAAATCAATTTATAACACCAATTTCAAAGTTTGGAAACTCTATGGATACAAAATGAGACAGTAATAGTAACAGTTGCCAACATGTATACAACCCACCTGCCTCCTCCTTCCTAGTTAGATCATCTCAAGGTGTGTTTCCAGTTGATCTTAGTTTCTCTGTCATCATTTAACCCTCAATTTTGAGGTGCAGTGCCCTGGGCTTCCTGTTACTACATCTTGATATTCACAAATCATGACTCATTCTTAAGTCAGAGAAACTCATCAAAAATCCCAAATTTCACAGCACATAGGAACTCGAGTCTGTCAAGAGAACAACATTCTTAGAACATTACTTGAACCACAGAAGGAAAAACAAAAAAGTCCATGCAGAAATTATGTCAACCCATTGTTGAGTCAACACATTTATTAGATCAATAAATACAAGCTCTATGTGTGGTAATTTTGGTTTTAGTCTAATTTTTAAAATGTGTTATGTGACGTGTTAGGTGGAAAAAAAATTACAGGATAGTAAATACAGTGTGAACCAAGTAAGAACTGTTCTATGTGTTTATATACACACACACACTTTAAAATCTAGAAAAACATCAACATTGTAATAGTATGATAATGAGACACTTAATTTTATGTGGTTGTCTACATATTCCAAAGGCAATTCATATTAACATTTTTAACAACAAAAAAACTTTCAAACTACTATCATACTAGTATATATCCTATAAATCAGTCGAAGACAAAGCGGAATTACGGGACTATCACCTAAGATCCCTTTGCCTGAAACTTACAAGAACACCCCACCGAGTAGGCTCCTTCCAGCCCATCAGCCATGTGTACAGGTGCAGGCCTTTAGGGAAGGGCCAGAGGCCAGTCACCAGGGCAGAGGCAGAATGCACAGAGCCCAGTTTTTAAGATTTAAGGGGGGGGGGGCAGCGCTGTAGTGTAGTGGGTAAAGCCACCGCCTGCAGTGCCAGAATCCTATATGGGTGCTGGTTCGTGTCCCAACTGCTTCACTTCCAATCTAGCTCTCTCCTATGGCCTGGGAAAGCAGAATATGGCCCAAAGTCCGTGGACCCCTGCACCCTGGAGCGTTAAGGACAGCAGGCTCCCGGCTTCAAATCTCAGCTCCAGCTGTTGCAGTCAACTGGGGAGTGAACCAGTGGATAGAATACCTCTCTCTCTCTCTACCTCCCCTCCTCTCTGTTTTAATTCTGACTAAATAAAAATAAATTTAAAAAAAAAAAAAAAAACGACTTAAAGGGAAGCCCCAGGGCTGGGAGACACACGGATGACAGAGTCCTACTCTCTAGGCTGGAAGGGAGCAAAGCTCTGCCTTAGTGAGCAGTCACTCACCCTCACTTAAAAAGACGACTCCTCCAGGAAGTCCCATCCTTGCATGGTTTTTATTCTGCGTCTTGGGTTTGTCAAGAGATGGTGCGTTGCACTATTTCATGGCACCAAATCGGCCTTCTGACTCAGGTATCTAAGCGTAACCGGGGAAGACACACCACACAACATCCAGTATCTGACAGTGAAGGAGGATGTGTTTCAATTGATATACACTGCCTGGAAGTCCCTTAAAACCACTTTCGGGAAGAGTCAGGTTCCAAAAACATTGGTACAAATACAAATTTTAATACATGATCTCAGAGTGACATTTACTGTGTCCTTGTAGTTTCAGATTATTTAATGTTTTACATAAGAAAAAGGAACTCATTAATATTTAGGTAATTTCAAAATGCAAATGGGGTTAAAAATAACTGCACTCCCCATTCTGAGCCACCACCACTCTGGTCCAAAATGCACTGGTGTGAGCGCGTGAATCCATGAAGACACCGTGCCCGCAGAGGTTGCAAGGCAGGCTAACTCAGCTCACAGAGGGTCTGCCACCACTGCGCACCAGCATAGGCCCCCCTTTATCACACATCAGTGACCAGAAGACAGACAAAGTTCATGAGTACTGTTACATACTAGCAGAAACATGCAACTCACTAAATGTCACATTCATGGAATAAATGCATGCGAAAGTTTTCATCACCATGACTAAGGTAAATAAGAATTTCTCAATCTGGGCACTACTGACATTTTGGGTTTAAAGATTCTTTGGGGGTGGAGGGCTTCCTATGCAATGTGGGATGTTCACAGCATCCCTGGCATCTACCCATTGTATGCCAATAGCGCCCTCCCCGGCTGTAACAACCAGAATGTCTTGATAGTGTCACCTGTCTCCTGAGAGGCAAAAGTGATTTCCGGTTGATAACCATACACAGAAATGAACTGTACGGGGGCTGGTGCTGTGGCATAGAGGATAAAGCTGCCACCTGCAGTGCCAGCATCCCATATAGGCACCAGTTCAAGTCCCAGCTGCTCCACTTCTGATCCCACTCCCTGCTGATGCACTTGGGAAAATGGCTGAAGATGGCCCGAGTGCTTGGGCCCCTGCACCCACGTGGGAAACCTAGAGGAAGCTCCTGGTTTGGCCGGGCCCAGCCCTGGTCATTGTGGCCATTTGGGAAGTGAACCAGCATATTTACGATCTCTTTCTTGGTTTTTCCCGCTTTCTCTCTTTATCTCTCTACTTTTCAAATAAAATCCTTTAAAAAAATGAGAAGTGGTTAATATCATCTATAGCGTGTCTATAAACCAATAAAATGAATAACCAACTTAAAAATAAGCAAATGGCAACCTTACATAATTAAGAGAAAAAAAAACCCGTATGTATCCCAAGTAACAACCTGCTGGGAAGGAGGATTCCAGGGACCTCCAATTTCTTCAAATGAAACACACAGAGTATTTACAACCGCCATCCTTAACGCTCCAGCAGAATGTCAGCTCTCTTCATCGAATGTCATTTCTGTCCTCCTGCTGCAGCCCTGGATGCCACCATTTCCTGAGCACCTACTCTGTGCCAGGCACGGCGTTAGGGACAGCCTGTGCTCATGCCCACTGACTCACACCCTGGGCTGTTTTTAGGACATACTCCGCCACTGTAAGAGAAATGCCCGCACCTTCAGAACCCCCCGAGGGGCACCACGTCCTTGTCAATGACGGGGCCCTGTGGTTTCGATCGGGTTCCTTGAAATTCTTTATCCTTTTTAGTAACTACACATTTCTAGAGAACATTTAAAGGTTTTTTAAAAAAATAGCCAGAAGGCCTTTGCTATATTTGGCATAGAAAGGCCATCACTTCTCATCCTCAGCGGGCTGGGCAGTCGGGGTCATTACTGGAAACTGAAGAGCACTTATGGACCGTCTGCTCCACCATCTGACCCGCAAGGCCTCCTGTAACACACTTTGTAGTTTTATAATTCTATAAATTCAAACTCCTAACTGATCTTTCCCAAACAAATGTGTGCCAGAGAGATCAGAGCAGGAAGGCTCAGAAATCGATTTAACTCATCAACAGATGCCCGGAACACGCCAGGTCTGCAGCAACCCCTTCCAGTCCCGATTGGCCCTGGCCCCCCAACAAAGACTGAAGCCCACAGATGGGAGAGGGTGGGCGTGTTTGAGCGGCCAGGGAACCTGCCTTCCCCCCAACACACACACACACACACACACACACACACACAAAGCAAACCCTGCTGGTCTCAACTCCAAAATGGCCAAAGGGGCTTCAAGATTTACAGGATGCTGCCCTGCAGAGGCTGGCGGGGCATCCGCCCCCCTAAGCAAACAGTCCTCCCTGGGCTCCCTCCCCAGCGCTGGGCTCCCCAGGCTGATGGAGGCTGCACAAAACCCCTCCTGTGCCGAGCAGCGGAAACTCCTAATGAGATTAGTTGGTGTGTGTGCAGACATTACTTAGCAATGACTAAAGGGGCTCTCTCTTCCTGCGGCAGCCAGTGGAAAATTCAGGGAACTTTTTCCCCCTGCAGCAGCAGAATCCCTTTAACCCTCTCCCCAGCCAACTCCAACAACAACCCGGCCTCCCCCCACCCCAACCCCGGCCCCCCGACCCGGGCTCGGGGTGGGAGGGGGAGACTGGGCAGAGTTAAGGAACGGCTGGGGGCTTTCAAAGGAGGCCGGACGGGAGGGGGCTGGCGGGGAAGGGGCGGGGGCCCCTCGAACACTACAAAGGAAACTGTAAAAGGCACAAATACATAAACCTGAGAAGGAGCAAACCACAGTTTCTTTGTGAGCTCCTCCAGTGAGTCATTTTCAAGACGCTGTCGGCTGCCAGTTTCAAAGCGGAAGCGCATGGCAATTAGTCTTGCTGTTTCCAGACAAGCCAGAAACTCTCCCGACACTCGTTTTTTTTTTCTTCTAAAAAAGCCCCTTTTGCAGTTTCTTAAATCCCATTTCTCGCCCCCACCCCCACCCCCACCCGCCGCCTAACGACACCAGCTCCCCGGGATGATTCGGTTCAGAAAACACACAGCCAAGACCTTTAAAAAAAAAACAAAAAAAAGTCCCCTTCCCCAAAATCCTAACCCCCCTGCCCAAAGTTACAGTCACATCATGGGCCGCCTTCCAGCTCCAAGCCAGAGCCCTCTCTGGCCCGGTCCTTCTCCAAAACCGTGTCAAGGCTCCACTGGCGTTTAAATGTCCGCCTGGGCTTGCGCCTGGGGCGGCGACCCGGGCGGGGGTCACCTGCTTGGACGCTGCCCCCTGCCCCACCGAGTCCCCTCCCGCTCCATCCCTGTCTGCCTCCCTCCTCGGGTCCGAGCACCCGCGCGCTCTGTCCTCCCCGGCACTGGAAGGTCAGTCACGGTCCAGCGTCCAGGCACGCAGCCCACCCCGCGCCCGGCTCCCCGCTCCTTGTAGGGACCCGAGGACCGCCGGGCCCCGCTCCCCGTACCCGCAGCCTTGGGGGCCGGGAGCCACTCGCGCAGAGTCCCCGCGCTGCCCCGGCGGCGCGGGCGCAGCAGCAGCATCCCCGAGGCGCCCTCGGCCCGCGGGCCACCCCGCAGCGCCCACCCGCGCCCCACCCCCACCCGCAGGGAAGAGGCGAAGCAGCCACCCCGGAGCAAACTTTGCAGGAGTGCGCGCAACAGGCGGAGCCCCGATGCCTACCCAGACGCGGGGGAGCCTTCAGGAGCCGTCTTCGGGGCAAGGTCTAGGAGGACCCGGGCGAAAGCCCCCGACTTGCCATGCTGACAGGCGTCTGCAGACGCTCTGTTGCTCTTGTAATGAGATCCTGATTTTTCCCCCTTTTTTTTTCTTTCTCTCGCTCCTCTTTTTTTTCACCCCCCCCCCCCCTCTGGTGTGTGTGAGAGCAGGAAGTTGGAGCAGTCAGGCCGAGCCGGCTCACTTCCTTTCCTGCATTATTCCCCAGGCGGTGTGCAGGCTGTGTAAACAGGCTTTTCCGCCCCGCGCCGCGCCCCCCGGCCGCGGCTGTGCGCCGGGGCTGCCCGCCGAGGCCCGCGCATTCCCGCCGCCCCGGGCCCGCACGCCCCACGCCGCCCGCGCGCCCCCGCCCGCCGCCGGCTGCGCTTCCTGCTCAGCCACCCCCGGGGAGGAGCCTCCGGGGGTGGGGATCCCTGCTCGCCCGCTGGGGTGGAAGGGGGGGGGTCCCTGCGCTGGGGACCAGGGCGGCGGGGTCGTGCCCAGCCCCCGGCTTGGGAGTGGCGCGCCCCGGGGCGGGGAGACCCCTGACCTCGCGGACTGGGATGGAAGAGTCTGGGGGCGAGTGGGCGTGGGGAGCGGGGTCCAGGGTCAGGGCGTGAGGGCCGTGGAGGAGAAGATGTCGGGCGTGCAGGAGGAGGCACTGTTTCCGTCTGGGGACCGGGGATGAACACAGTTCCTGTCTGGGTTTTTTTTTTTTTTTTTTTTTAAGCTAGCCCTCAGATTGGGGGGCCTACTTTGGGGGAAAAGAATGAGGAGCCATAAACTGGAAGCCGGATTCTCCATCAGAGACCTTTCTGGCCAATCCCCCAGGGCCTTGCAGTGACCACCGCGGGCCCAGTGACCCAGGCCTCCGCAGAACCGGACTCCACACCCCAGCTCTCTTTGTAGCCTCTAGCTGGAGCGAGGCTCCTACACTGCCCTGGAGTTTGAGACCGGCCAAGGGGGATGCCGCTCACCCCCAAGCCCTAGGCGCCAACCTCACCCGCTCACCTGGAATCCGCCAAGCGCCATGCCCCCACTCCTTAGTCGCGCAAACCCGCGACCTGCAGACGTAAAGGCAGACCCACGCCTGGACCAAGACGCACAGCGGCTGACCTGAGGGGCTTGGTAAACCCTGGTTGCAGGGCCCCACCTCCGAAGTCCCTAATTGTGTAGCCTGGGGTGTTTCTCATCACCTGGAGGGTGTTTTGAAAACGATCCCACCTTAGTCAGCCCACATCAATGAAGGCAGATTGTCAGGGGACAAGGCCCTAGCTCTTTGCAAAGGACCACATAATATTTCCACCACCGTGTTTATATTTTTGCAGCCTCCTTGAAAGTTTGTTGACAAATCTCTCACTTCTATCAAACGTGACCTTCTAGAGGGCAGGGCCAGTGCAGCTACTAGAGTTAGTACCGCCCCACCCCCAAGTGTCAATCAGAGGACCAAGGGACAGGTCTAGAGTTTTTGGCTGGTGTGGATAGCTCGCGGGGGTGGGAGGCTGAGACAGTCCCCCAGACCTCAGGGAAGGAGAGAGATAGGGGGTGGGTCAGAGGTGAGGTGGGAGGGTGAAGCAGGACAAGGTATGGGAATGAGGGCTGTTTATCAACCTCTGATTTTGCATGGCTCATTTTCCACTTTGGAGATTATCATTTAAATCCCTACTTGGCTTCCCCTGTCACTCAGTAGACCTGATACTGTGTCCCTGTGTGATCCAGCTGTCTGTGGACTGAGAATATAAACTTACTTTATCAAATCTCCACACACATGCACACACAATTAGGAACCTAGGTTACTTGATTGTAGTATACACTTGAAAGAAAGCAGTCTGAAAAGGCTACACACTGTATGATTCTACCTATACAACATTCTGCAAAAGGCAAAAACTGTGGGGACAGTCAAAGGACGAATGTGTGGGGCCGGCATTTGGTAAGGCAGAAAGATGCTGTTGGGGTGCCCACAGCCCGTATCAGAGAGCCTAGTTCCAGCCTGGTTCCTTTTCCTATCCACCTTCCTGCTAAGGCACACCCTGAAAGGCAGCAGTCATGGTTCCAGGAGTTGGGTGCTTGGCACCCACATAAGAGACCTGAACTGAGTCCCAGGCTCCTGGCTCAGCCTTGGTTGTTTATGGGCATTTGGGGAGTGAACCAGAAGATGGAAGAGGTCTGTCTGTCTCTTGCCAGCTCTGCCTTTCAAATAAATAAAACTTTTTTTTTTTTTTAAGATGTTTGGCACTGGTTTGGGAGGGAGTGTGACCCAGCAGCACACAGGACTTTCTGGGTGGGCAGGGAACTACTCTGTATGATGCTGTCATGGTAGAAACAGGTGTAGCTGCCAATGGCAGAGCCCACAGCCTGTGGGCCATCAAGAGTGAACCTGGAGATAAACTATGGACTGAGAGATAACAAGTAGTCAATTTAGCTTCCTTATCTGTAAGGCAGGTGTCAGCCTGGGAGGGGATGCTGATACTGAGGAGGCTCTGCACGTGTGGGGCTAGGGACAGACTCCACTCACTTTTGCTGTAGGCAGAGCACTATCTTAGAAAATCAAGTCTTGTTTTTATTTTACTTTCATTTATCTGAGAGGGGAGAGAGAGAGAGAGAGACTGCTCATCTGAAGGTTTACTCCCCAAGTGGCTGCAAAAGGCCAGGGTTGGGCTGGGCAGAAGCCAGAAGCTTGGAACTCAATCCAGCTCTGCCATGTGGGCGGCAGGGACCCCACTACTTGAGCCATCACTGCTGCCTCCTAAGGTGCACATTAGTAGGAAGCTGGAATCTGAAACAGAGCCGAGACTCAAACCCAGGCACTTTGATAGGGGAGGTGGGCGCCCCAATCAGCATCTTAACCAGAAAGCCAAATGCCTACTCCTGAAGTCTTGCTTTTTTTCTTAAAAAGACCATATGCCCAAGCCAAACGTAAGTAAGGTTTAAGTCACTAGCAATTATGCCTTTTGTATTTTCAGAAATTTTTGTAGAATCCCTCTGTGAAAGGGAGTGGAGGTGTGCACATGTTTATCCAGCAGTCTGATTGGTTGGAAGAAATACTTCGTTGTATAAAGCACTGTTGAACGCTTTGGGGCAGCCTTAGGGTTTCCCAGCCCATGGGAAGCCCTCTGAAGCTCCTCTGATGTTCTGTATCATCCACACCACTGCTCTCTGCTCTTCGTGTGAATGAATAATTCAGAGAGAACTCTGCTCTTGCCCAGGGAATAGCTTTTACTTTCAGGTGTGGCAGCTTCTGTCCCTTTGCGTTCTAAGAGAAAACTGCTGTTGTTTTCCACGCTGTCCTTCCTACTCTCCAAAAGCTGCCAAGGCAGTGGTGATGGCTCACAAAACTGGGTTCTCAGCCACCCATCAGGGAGACCTGGATTAAGTTCCTGGCTCCTGGCTCTGGCTCCAGCTCGGCCTCAACCATCGCAGGCATTTGGGTAGTGAACCAGAGAATGGAAGACAACATAGTCTGCCCCCTCAACACACACACCTCAATAAATAAATTAAAAGGTTTTTTTTAAGACACTGAAGAGCTGTGGAATCTACTGGTGCATGATCCACGCTTTTGTTGTAAAGCACTCAGGAGTTAGGACTCTGAGCTGTGAGATTACTTCCCTAGCCTTTTATAGCAGAGGACAGGGTCTACAATCACAGAGTGAGATTCTCTCAGCTTTGACACCAATAGCTGAGAGCTCACCAGCAACGATGCACAAAAGCTGTGATGTGTTGGAAGTGCCTGGGTGAGAGTGGGGGAGAGTCAGCCCAACTAAACCCAATGAATCAAGGAGGGAAGGGGGGGTGGGGGCTGGCCCTGTGCCGTAGTGGGTAAAGCCACTGCCTGCGGTGCCAGAATCCCATATGGGCACCGGTTCATGTTCCGGCTGCTCCACATCCAATTCAGCTCCCTGCTAATGGCCTGAGAAAAGCAGCAGAAGATGTCCAAGTGCTTTGGCCCCTGCTACCCTGGAAGAAGCTCCTGGCTCCCGGATTTAGCCTGGCCCAGCCTAGGCCGTTGCGACCCTCTGGGTAGTGAATCAGTGGATGGAAGATCTCTCTGTAATTCTGACTTTCAAATAAATAAATAAATCTTTAAAAAAGGAGGTTGGGAGTGGCTTGGGGAGGGGTAAGAGAACTCAAAAAGAAAATCAAAACCCTGGTTCCAAAAGATGGTGTGTATTTGTCAGCTTATGCTGGGCTCGGACTGTGTAACAAACAACTCCAAAACATGGTCATGTCCTGGAACAAGCCAGTGTGGCATGGCTGGGCGTGGCTGGGCCTGGCTCCCCTCCGCTGGCTGAGTGCACGTCTGCTTCGCATAACCTCTCATCCAGGGACCCGGCTGAAGGAGCAGACACTACGTGGGACATGTGGTTCTCCAGGAGAATAGGAACCCAGCAGGAGTGAGTGGAAATCCATGATGCCTATTAAAAGTCCTGCTTGGGATCAGCTGGCTTTCACTTCTGCTCACGCTGCACTGGGGAAACCGAATCATGGCCAAGGGTAATGGGGAGAAGGACAGGGAGGGAAGAGAGAATTGTGAGCAAATAATTGGCTGTAGCACAAGAGAAAATGGATGCTGGGTCTACACAAACAACAGTTCGCGCAGGCTCCTCGCGATTTAACATCCCACAGTGATAACAGAATGAGATGCCATGACAAGTGCAGGAGAAGAAAATGAGCTTTAGAATAAGCCAAACTAAAATATTCTAGTTCAGGACAGAATAAACAATATTTGAGACTTATGAGCTGGTGATTTTTTTGGGAGAAAGTGAAAAGTGGCTTGGCATCGCCACTTTGAAGACTGCTTCAATCCAGGCGCTGGGGGTAGGGGCTGGAAATGGACACCCAAAGCCGAATGGGAAGGCAGGCCACTCTGGAGGTGGAAAGTACACAGGGCTCTTCAAAAAGTTCATAAAAAGAGCCGGCGCCGCGGCTCAATAGGCTAATCCTCCACCTTGCGGCGCCGGCACACCGGGTTCTAGCCCTGGTCGGGGCGCCGGATTCTGTCCCGGTTGCCCCTCTTCCAGGCCAGCTCTCTGCTATGGCCAGGGAGTGCAGTGGAGGATGGCCCAGGTGCTTGGGCCCTGCACCCCATGGGAGACCAGGAAAAGCACCTGGATCCTGGCTCCTGCCATCGGATCAGCGCGGTGTGCCGGCTGCAGCGGTGGCCATTGGAGGGTGATCCAACGGCAAAGGAAGACCTTTCTATCTCTGTCTCTCTCTCTCACTGTCCACTCTGCCTGTCAAAAAAAAAAAAAAAGTTCATAAAAAGGAAACCGGCGTTCAGCTCACACCCCACATCCGGGTTGCCTGGGCTCAATGACCAGCTCCGGCTCCTGATTCCAGCTTTCTACCCACACAGACCCTGGGGGGCCGAAGTGATGGCTCAAGTAACTGGGCCCCTGCCTCCCATGCAGGAGACTTGGATTACGGTCTCGGCTCCTGGTTCTGGCCTGAGCTTAGCCCCAGTTCAGCCCTGGCTGTTGTGAGCATTTGCAGAGTGAACCAGTAGATGGGGGCTGTCTTTCTGCCACCCAAATGAATAAATTAAAATTTTAAGATTTGTGGAAAATGTATTCTATGAAAAAACTATGCAAGGATTGCATTTTTGCATCAAAATAAACTTATCTTTTAATTCCATGTTTCCATAACTCTTGCAAACATTTTCAATTGGGATGTTGGGGGTTCAGCTCCTTACCTGAGTTGTTCTAGCTCTGTGACTAAATTATTCACCGTCTGAGCCTGCATGAGCACCAGTTTTGACTGATTTTCCATGTGAGTGCTAACTTGACATCAAAACAACATATATTGTGGACTATGGTTCTGAAATGTCCATGATATTCACTTAAAGACGTATTTTAAAGAAATTTCTAGACTTACAGGCAGACCTCTCTCCCTTTCGTGTTGTGAGAGGCATCTAACTGGGAACGTCTGGAAAACAAACGTTTGCTTCCACCCTTTCTGCCCTCAGACTGGCTAAACGTAAGCCAGAGGTCGGCCGACCACAGCCCACAGGGTCCACTACCTGTTTCTATATGACTTCTGAGTGAACAGGACTTACTTTTGCTTTTCCTTTTGAACTGTAGTAAACGCAAATAATAAAATTTCCCCCAACTTAACCATTTGCTAAATGTACAGTTGAGTCATGCTAAGTAGGTTTGCTTTGTTATGAAAGCCATCACCAGAAATTCTTCATCTTTGTAAAACTGAAACTCGTACCCATGAAAGAGCCCTCCACCCCCCCATTTCCCCCAGACCCTGGAAACCATCACTCAACTTTTTGCTTCTGGGAATTGCACTAGATGCTTCATTTCAATGGAAATGTGTGATATTTATCTTTGTGTGTGTGTGTCTGGATCATTTCACTCGGCTTGCTGTGCTCAAGCTTTAAGTCTCAATGATGCTCTCTTGTATGTACACACCATGTTGGGTAACATTGGAGTTACTTCCGCCTCTTGGTTATTGTGAATAGCATGAATTTACATTAAAATATTTATTTACTTGAGAGAGAAAGCTTCCGTTCACTGGTTCATTTCCCATATAGCCACACTATCCAGGACTAGGCCAGTCTGAAGCCAGGAGCCTGGAACTCAATCTGCATCTTCTACATGATGGGACAGGATCCAGGTGCTTGAGCCATCACCCCCGGCCTCCCAGGGTGTACATCAGCAGGAAGCTGGAATCAGAAGTGGAGCTGGGACTCAAACCGAGGTACTGCAGTGTGCGTTGTGGGCATCCCAAAAGGCATTTTAACCACTGTGCCAAACGCCTGCCCCAGAACCTTGGATTCTAGTTCCAACCCCGTTTACTTGTATGACCTTGAGCCCATAAATCTCTTAGTATCTCTGCTCCTTGGTTGTATCAAATGTAAAACAGGATCAATATTATTAGAGAACAACTCAATTAACCTATTCAATGGCCCTTTTTAGACTATGAGGCATTATACATTTTTTTCTAGTGATTATTTTTGCTCCTTAGGCATTCATGGATTTACTCCAGAAACACATATTGCCGTGAGGAGAGGTATGAAGGTGACATTGTGAAGTCTCTCCCTCTTAAAGAACAGTACTGGCACAAGGGATGCACGATGATGCTCCCCTTCATCCCACCCCAGCATCTTCTATCCTTAGAGGACCCACAGCAGCCTACAGAAATGGGTTCATTCAAAGCTAGTTGAATGGCATGAGACCACCCCAGACCCTTCTCCTCTGAACCCCAGTCGGTGGTTGCCAGAGCAACCTGCAGAAGCATTTTCTCTTCTCCCCATCATTGGTTACAAAGGTGGCCTCACTAGCCCAAGGGTACTCATGAAGCCCCAAGACCACAGATACCCCAGTTAGGACCTTGGATAATGTCTACCTGCTCATGTGGGAACCCCATATCTGCTCTACCCCCAACCCAGGCTGTGTATCGGACTTCCATGGAATACCAGGATCCATGCCATCGTGGGGCGAAAATGCCTTCTCCCCATCTCTGCACTGGGCTCCAAAGGGAAGACGGGCCTGGGCTCAGAGTATCCTAAGGTTTTGCAGGAAGCATCTTCTTTCAACTTTGCACCCACACTCTCTGGAGGCTCCAGCACCACCACCAGCCCCAACAGCCACACCCACACAAAGCCCCTGGACCCACGCATGCAGGTTCCTGAGGAGGACGGATTTCCTCCCACTGTTTGTGCCTGGAAGCCTTGACTTTGCTCCGGCCACTCCACCACACGGCTGCAGGCCCCGACCCAGTGGCAGGCCTTCCTTTACCACTCTCTAATTACTAATCACATTCACATGTCAGGGATCTTTCAGCCTCCACCCCCTGGGCTTTTCCCACCATTAAGGAGCTGGTCTTGAAACTCCCTCAGCACCCCTTCCCCATCTCTGCCATGAACGTCCAGCGTGACATCCTGTCCTTCCCGGTGTTTCCTGAGCTTCCTGTGGCTGTCTGATACTGGCCGATAAAACCAGACCGCAGCTTCCGACACAGCCTTGTCCAACACCTTCCAGGATCAAAACAAGAGATAAAATACTCCATTTTCTTGTTCTACACACTTAAAAAGCTGCTGTTAGTGCAGGAATCTTGAGCAACACAGAAAGGGAAAAGGCCCAAGGCTGTTTGTCCCTTTGTGGATGTACGCGCTTCACTCACCTAGGAAGTGACTTGCGGGAGAGCGGCTGCGCACAACAACGGGTGCTCAGGTGTATTGGGGGGTGGATTACGGCAGTGACTCGAAGTTTGGTTGTGGCACCCTGCTGTTATCTCTTTACCCTCCCTTTCTTTTTAATGGTACAATGTGGATTTGGGGTAGGTGTTAAATTTTAATTGATTTTTAAATTTAAAAATCTGAAGCTTGGGGGTGGTTAGCCCTGCAGTTAAGATGGCGTGTCCCATATCCGAGTATCTGGTTTAATGTCCCACTCTGGCTCCTGACACGAGCTTCTTGCTAATGCAGACCCCAGGAGGCAGCAGTGATGGCTCAAGTCGTGGAGTCCCAGCCACTCCACGTGGGAGACTGGACTGAGTTCTCAACTGCCAGCTTTAACCCCTGGCTCCGCTGGAAGCGTCTGGGGAGCAAGCCAGCCACCTTTCAAATAAATTAATTTAAAAAATTCTGAAGCTTGAGATTTTTTTTGAAAAAAGATTTATCTATTTATTTGACAGTCAGAGTTACACAGAGAGGGAGAGACAGAGAGAGAGAGAGAGCTTTTTAATCCATTGGTTCACTTCCAATGGCTGCAAATGGCAGAGGCTAGTCCAGGCCAAAGCCAGGAGCCAGGAGTTTCATCCAGGTCTTCCACATGGGTACAGGGGCCCAGGCATTTGGGCCATCCTCTGCTGCTTTCACAAACACATTAGAAGGGAGCTAGACAGGAAGTGGAGCAGTCGAGATTTGAACTGACACCCATTGGATGCCGGCATGGCAGAAGGCGGCTTAACCCATTATACCACAGCATCAGCCACTTGATTTAGTTTTAATTCTTCCAAAATATCATTAATTATTCCCCCTCCTGGTAGTTATTCACATGTCTCACTTATTACTGTACAATATCATCTATAAGACTTTATTAGAAGGCGCTATCAAAGAAGGAGGTACCTTTCTCTGAAGGGAGGAGAGAACTTCCATTTTGACTATGGCCCTGTCTAGATAAGGTCAGAGTTTGTGGACTCAAGAGGCTTCCATAGCCTTGGCAGCCCATGACAAGAACATCGGGTGATCACTGACATCATAAATAAGAGTGTCAATTGTTAAATCAACAACAGGAGTCACTGTGCACTTGCTCCCTATGTAGGACCTCTGTCCTTAATGTGTTGTACTATGAGAATTAACAGTAAAAATAGTCTTCAAACAGCACTTTATACTTTGTGTTTCTGTGTGGGTGCAAACTGTTGAAATCTTTACTTAGTATAGAGTTGATATTCTGTATATAAAGATAATTAAAAATGAATCTTTATGAAGAATGAGATGGGAGAGAAAGTAGGAGGTGAGATGGTTTGGGGGTGGGAGGGCAGGTATGGGTGGAAGAACCACTATAATCCAAAAGTTGTACTTAAGAAATTTATATTTATCAAATAAAAGCTTTCTATAAAAAAAGAAAACTCAATAGCATCACTTTGTACTAAAGTTTTAACAAACCTAAGGAAAATAAATCGCTATGTTTTCTAAAAAATAAAAAAGGCTTTATTATCCATCATTCCTCTTATTATTGACTAATTGACTCAGTAAAAAAAAAATTAGGACTGTCCCAGCAGGTGTAATGGATAGCAAGATGGGACACATGGAGGAACAAACCACATCAATAACTCTAAGCCATGAAATTCAAGCATAATGCTGTGGAAGGCTTCTTAGAGAAGGTGGAGTTTGAGTGGGACCTAACAGATAAGAGTTTTACAACAGCTTCATGAAGAGAGAGGTTGTCTGGGTGAATCTTTGGGGGGAAATACAGATTCCTGGGCTCAACAGCAGACTCCCACGGATAAGGCCCTGGTACACATAGATCTGATGTGTAACCATGGTTGGAAACTCTCATAAACAAAGCTTACTTCTTGTCTGAGACCAGAGAACAGAGACAGTCTTGGAAGGCCACATCCTGGAGCAGAGGACTGAAAACTTTATCTTCAACCCGTGGTAGAAAATGCAGCTGATGGGGCCAGCGCCGTGGCATAGTGGGATAAACCTCCACCTGCAGCGCCAGCATTCCATATGGGTGCCAATTTGAGTCCCGGCTGCTCCACTTCTGATCCAGCTCTCTGCTATGGCCTGGGAATGCAGTAGAAGATGGCCCAAGTCCTTGGACCCCTGCACCCACATGGGAGACCTGGAAGAAGCTCCTGGCTCCTGGCTTCGGATCATCCCAGCTCCAGCCATTGTGGCCGTTTGGGGTGAACCAGTGGATGGAAGGCCTTTCTGTCTCTCCCTCTCCCTGAGTCTACCTTTCAAATATATAAATAAAATCTTTATTAAAAAAAAAAGAAAATGAAGCTGACATTTAAACTCAATACACACACACAGAATTGAAATAAGTTTCACAGAACAATAGTTTTCTGCTTTGCCTTTAATGTTGATAATGTGTGATATATCTGGATATTTCCTATTCTGTTGGGTTGCAACCCACAGTCTGATTTCATGGCCCATGAATGCTAGTTTAAGACTCACAGTTTGGAAAGTTAGAAACTGAGGAGTATTAGTGGAACCAGGCCATGGAAGACAGGAGATCCCAGAAGCCAGGTGAGGCTAACTGGGAAAATTGGCCTAGTGTATGACCAGTGTCCTTAACATGCTCCAACACTTTCACAATGTCTACCATCTCACCAAGCAAGCTCCTGCCTCCTTTACGTAACTGTCTTCTAAAACAGACTGTTCAACAGGTAACTTTCAATGTCCTAGCTTTGTTTGCTACTGACTGGATTGATCATCCGGTCAGCCCTCCAGTTTCTTGAGTGAGCACTCACTGTGTCCACTGCCAGCTAACTCTACACTTAGCACAGTGGGATGTGGTGGTCTAAGGAAGTCCCATGACAAAATTCCAGTGTCACCAGGGAAAGCTGGTTTGCTGGTTGCCCAAGGGTAGCATCACCTTGATGACAGTCTGAGCCTTAGGTGACAAGTTTAGAAAGCAGAGTGGACCTACCCTCTGAGCATGGCCATAGGACCTTGGGCCTCATTGCACAAGACCTCTTGTTTGCTTCTAACACAGTCTCCCAATGCGTTCATTCATGTAGTTACAGAGATAGCCTGGCAAGACAGAAAGTAGAAGACATTCATCACACATCTTCAAATCTACCTCTCATCCTCCAACCACACTACAATGGAGTGCATTAAGAACTAATATTCTCTCTCTTTTTTTTTTTAAGATTTATTTATTTATTTGAAAGGCAGAGTTACAGAGAAGCAGA
The DNA here is from genome assembly GCF_964237555.1 of Oryctolagus cuniculus. Lineage (NCBI taxonomy): Eukaryota > Metazoa > Chordata > Mammalia > Lagomorpha > Leporidae > Oryctolagus > Oryctolagus cuniculus. The sequence goes on along the minus strand of NC_091442.1, from coordinate 99,038,676 downwards.
GAGAGAGAGAAAGAGAGAGAGAGATATGTCTTCCATCCATTGGTTCTCTCCCAAGATGACCACAATGGCTGGAGCTGTGCCAATTCAAAACCAGAAGCCAGGAGTTTCTTCCAGGTCTCTCACACAGGTGCAGGGGCCCAAGGACTTGGGCCATCTTCTAATGCTTTCCCAGGCCATAGCAGAGAGCTGGATCAGAAATGGAGTAGCTGGGACTCAAACCGGCACCCATATGGGATGCTAGCACTGCAGGTGGTGGCCTTACCAGCCACACCACAGTGCCAGCCCCAGAACTAATATTTTCATAGGTCCTGTAATTATAGAATTGCATGTTGTATGTTGAAAGCATCAATTGGGGGTATGCATGTGGCACAGCAGTTAAGCTGTCACTTGGGATGTCCACATCCTATATCAGAGTCCATGGTTGAGTCCCTGCTACTCTACTTTCTGATCTAGTTTCCTGCTAATGTGCACCCTGGGAGGCAGCAGATGACGGCTCAAGTACTGGAGTGAACCAGCAGATGTAAGATCTTTCTCTGTCTCTCTGTAAATCTCTGCCTTTCGAGAAAATAAATAAATAATTGTCAAAAACCTGTTTAAAGCATCAATTGGCTCAATGGTTTAAACTAGATCATAAATTTGCTAACTGTGTTTTAGCATTCATCCAGTTTTTAGCAAACCCAGAACTTCAAAGCAACGTTGGTGTCTTGATTCTTTATTAACTTTGAAGACTAGATTCTCAGTGATACCTTTTGCTTGGAACTTCTTCAAAGATTGAAGTCACTTGCAGATTTATTTAGAAGTCAGGAGAACATTCCTTTCCCAAAGTGACTGAACCACCTGCAACTCCCAGGCTGTCCGGAGGAGTCCCAAGGTAACCAGGAAGCCAACTTAACATTGGCAGAGCTCAGCGATGAACGTGTCATCAGGACAACGTCTTCAGGGCTGTTGCCTTCAGATCCCAACGCGGTTTAATGGACCAATTTGTTCTGCCCCTCATACAGGGTCCACTCGGAAGGCCAGAAAGCCCAATTCCCCACATCCAGTGCTCGCACCCCCATACTCCTGGACAGTCAAGCCAAGATGGTTTTTCTCTTTGCATTCCCTTCTGACCACACCCTGTTCTGTTCAAATGCTCTTTCTTTGAACATTAAACTCCAGCTCACTAGCTGTTCCAGGAGGCCTAGAAGGCATTGTTTTTTTCCCATAGCATGTGGATTTAATTTGTTTAATTTCATTTTCAGGGAGAAAACTTACTTCCAAGTTGAACCTCTTCCTAGGCTCCACATACTCCCAACATGACACGGCACAAATACAAAATAGACACTGTTCCCGATGCGAGGAGTTTCCCACACCAAAATGGAAGGTCAAACAAGAACTCTGCCCTAAGTACATGCACTGGCACCGCAGGTTTGACCACAGTGATTCTGAGAAAGACACGCGAGCTCTCATTTGAAAATGGTGGGCCTGAGGTGGGGAGCAGTTCAGAAAATGCTCGCAATTGGAACCCCTTCATTCATGCATTCATTCATTCATTCACTGATCAGATACTGTATTACCACCTACTATGCATCAGAGATGGTGCCATAACCAAATGGCAAGGTACCACTCCTTTCTTCAAGGAACTTGCCATTAGAAGCTTCAAGCTTTAACATTTCACAATTCAAAATACAATGATAATCAGGAAAATTTATCAGCGCAGGGGTTGGCTGACCATCTTAGGAAGGCCACCTACTACATGGGACAGGCTGTCACCAAGGGGAACAGATGGTTCCAGGTTTAAATTCAACTTTGGGGAAGTTTCCTAACCCCTGCTAATCTCCATTTCCTTAGCCACAGAAGAGGTATAATGAGATACATTTTGAAGTGTTGAGAGGATTAGAACTAAAATGCACAAAGTGCCCCATGTGTCGGTGGCACTCAATAAACCACCTTCCCAATGTCACTCTCAACCTTCAACTTCCCTTCTCTATCCAAGCGGCTGGAGTGATTTTTTAAAAATATGTTACTCTGGGGTGGTATTGTGGCACAGAGGGTTAAGCCTCACTGGAGAGGCCTACATCCCACGTCAGGGTGCCTAGTTTGAATCCTGGCTACTCCACACTTCCTGCTAAAGTGTCTGGAAGACAGCAGATGATGGCCCAAGTACGTGGGACCCTGCCATCCTTGTGGAAGACTCAGATGGAGTTCCTGGCTCTTGGCTTTGGCCTGGCATAGGCTTGGCTGTTGCAGGCATCTAGCGGATGAATCAGCAGATGGAAGATATTTTTCTCTACTTTGCCCTCTCTCTGTCACTCTGCCTTTCAAATAAATAGATAAATATTTTGTAAAAATGTAAATCTTGGGAGCAAGCAGTTAGCCTAGCAGTTAAGACACCAACATTCACACTGGAGTGCCTGGGTTCAGTTCCTGGATTCTGGCTCCTGATTCCAGGTTCCTGCCAATGCAGACCTTGGGGGGCGATGGTGATGGCTCAGTAATTGGGTTCCTGCCACTCATATGGGAGACGTGGATTGCATTCCTGCCTCCTGATTCTGGCCTCAGCCCAGTCCTAACTGTTGCCGGCATTTGGGTAGTAAATTGGTGGATAGGAATTCTATCTATTTCTGTCTCTCTCCATCCTTCTACTCTTTGAATAACTTTTTTAACAAATTCAGTAAATCTGTCATATTTCTTAGAACCTGATCCTCTGCCCACTGAGACACCTAGATTCCTAGCTCCGTGTCAGGTAGCCACTGCCTCCACCTGTCTCCTCACTGCATGCCTCACCTCTCTTTCTCAGATAAGTATATTCCTGCCTCAGGGCCTTTGCTCCCTTCCTGTCTTGAATGGTTGTTGATTTGTCACCATCAGGGTTCAGCTCAAATGTCACATTCTCAAACAGGCCATTCCTGATCCCACATTCTCCAGCCTGGTCACCTCTGCTCCATTGTCTTGCTTACCTCTCATCATGCCAGGCTCTGATTCCCATGTGTGTTCTCTGCCCGCCTTCCCCAGGAATGTAAACTCCTCACATGTGTCTTCACTGTAGCCCCCACACCCAGGCAGAGGCTGGCCCATCAGGGGCACATGACAAAAAAAAAGACTTTCTGAATATATGCTGCTGTTAGGATAACCACTGTCATTTGGTGGTTGGAATTTATCTAAGCCAGGATTCTTCAGGTAATGTGTGGACCTGGAATCAGAAGAGGAAAGTAGTCCCATGCCTGGAATACAAAGCTGGAAGGGATGAGTGCAAGTTCAAGGGTCAGGAAGGAGGCTGCGGGCAGTGGAGGAGTCTTTGGATGCAATGTACAGAGCTCCAGATTTGGAGCTAAGAGGCCTGAGCTTTGAGCCTAACATTATCGCCGGTTCCCTCTGTTCCTTCACGTCTCAGGCCTTGGTGTCTTCATGCATGTCACAAGAACAATAGTAGAAAGGTGAACACGCTGGGCCTTAAAAGTTCCCTCTGCGGTGGGTGTTTGGTACCGTAGTTAAGACGTCTCTTAGGGTGCCCATGTCCTATACTGGAGTGCCTGTGTTCAATACCCAGCTCCGGTTCTCAACTCCAGCTTCCTGCAAATGCAGACCCTGGGAGGCAGCAAGTGATGGCTCAAGTGCTTAGGTCCCTGCCACCCCATAGGAGACCCCAATGTGACTCCTGGCTTCCTGGCTTTTCTCCTACCAGACCCCCATATCTCTCTGTCTCTGTGTCTCTGCCTCTCCAATCAATCAACAGTTCCCCTAACTTTGAAATTCTGTGCCTTTAGGATGGGGCTACCTCCAGGGAAGCCCAGACAGGCATGTGTGAGATGCTACAGGAAAGTTGCCAAGAAAGGAGCAGTGAGTGAGCCCCTCTCCATGCAGAACCAGTCAGATCTTGCCAGCCAGCCATTCCGCAGCCAACCCTAACACATAACTAAAAGATTATACGGCCTGACTCCTTTGTAAGAGCAATAAAATCAGTTTCTAGAATGTCAGCTATAAAAGGGTTGGCATCAGCTATCCATTTGCATGTGATAAACCACCACTTCGTGTGTTAAAGCAACAGCCATTTATTTGTTCGTAGTTCTAGGGGGTCAGCAATTTTGATTGGGCTCAGCTGAGCGCTTCTTCTGCTGGTTTTATGGGGGTCACTCATGTGACTGTGTTCATCTGGCAATTTAACTGGGGTTGGATGGTCCAAGGTAGCCTCAGTCTTGTGTCTGATGGTTGGTGCTGGCTACTGGCTGAACCTCTCTCTGCAAATGATCTTTCAGTCTCAACAAGACTAGCTCATTCATACCACCACCAGCATCATTCTGAGAGTGACAGTGGAAACTGCAAAACCTCTTAATACTTAGATGTGAAAATGATGTCACTTCTACTACATTCTCTCACTCAAAGCAAGTTAACAAGGTTAGCCCATATGCAAAGGGAGAGGAAATAGATTCTGCTTCTTATTAGGAAAAACAGCAAAACTATTTAGCAAAGGGGAAAAAACAGGCAGGGAGGGGAGAAATTGTGGCCATCTTTGCAAACAGTCTAGTACAGATGCCTTGAGACTCAGGCAGACCTCTCATTCTACAAAGAGATGACTGAGACACAGAGAATTTAAGCCTTGGTCAAGTTCATAGAGAGCTAATGGCACATCCAGAATGCGAACCAGGGCTCCTGCCTTTGAGTCCAGTGTTTTCATACCTTCTAGGACTTTTTCCTTTAGCTTCTATCCTCCTCATCCAAAGCTGGTGATAGACATAGTCTTTTTTTTTTTTTTTTTTTTTGACAGGCAGAGTGGACAGTGTGAGAGAGAGACAGACAGAGAGAAAGGTCTTCCTTTTGCCATTGGTTCACCCTCCAATGGCCACCACGGCCGGCGCGCTGCAGCTGGTGCATTGCGCTGATCCGAAGGCAGGAGCCAGGTGCTTCTCCTGGTCTCCCATGGGGTGCAGGGCCCAAGCACTTGGGCCATCCTCCACTGCACTCCCTGGCCACAGCAGATAGCTGGCCTGGAAGAGGGGCAACCGGGACAGAATCTGGCGCCCCGACCGGGACTAGAACCCGGTGTGCCAGTGCCGCAGGCGGAGGCTTAACCTAGTGAGCCGCGGCACCGGCCAGACATAATCTTTTGAGCCACCCTACTTCTCAGGCTGATGCAATCACCTATTTAGGAATACAACACCAGAGCTCTGTTTCTAAGGCTGACTGCATCTTTCCTAGTTCTATGGGTGTCCTTAATAGCAAAGGAGGTTCTATTGTATCTTCTGGTCACCTACCAGGCCATAGCTACATTTGACACCCAAACCTCATCTCCCTGAGTTGTGTTACAACCATCACACCAAGTAGCTCCCTGTGATTGTGACTGCTTCTATGGTAGTATGTCTCATGTACATAATGGAATGGTAGCCACAATACTACCAGAAAGAATTAGTTCACCAGAATAGCTACTGAAAATGATGATTGCAGAGAATAATCATAATCATTTAACATTTATTGAACTCAGACTACATCCAGGCATCAGGCTAAGTAGTCACATGTAGTCACCCATTTAGTCTTCGTAGCAACCTTGTGACAAAACTATCACTGAACTCTCCTGCACAGCCCCCCACCTTGGCTACTCCTCTCGTTACCATGGTAAAGGAGGCAAGCACTTTTCCTGGGGCTAGCTCCTCTGCTAGACTTGTGTGCTCCCCAAGGGTAGGGACCAGGGGTAGGGACCAAGTCTTGTTCAGCTTTTTATGCCCAGTGCTTTTGCCCAGCAGTAAATGCCCAAGGTTATTAAACCATTGAACTAAATTTGGACTCAGGAAATTTTTTTCAATTCCCCCACCAAAAGCAGCATGTTCTAATGGGACCACAGCACTTCTTTTTGAGTTTCTGTTATGTTTGTCACAGGCAGAAGGCTGCAAGCACATCACCTCTTGGTAGGCACTCCCCCACACACATACACATGTGCACACACATATGTTTTCTTTGTGTTATAGCCACCATCATGCCCAGGCGTATGACAAGGAGTCTTTGTGGTGCAGAGTCATCCCCTTACCTTGGTCCATCCACGGTGAAAGGCCCACTCATCGAGCGCCTTCTCTGGAGCAAGCATTATTCCAGGAAAAGTTCCTGACCTCAAGGAATTTAAATTCTGATATGGACAGGAAACAAGAAACTAAATAAGTAGGAAAATGTCAGATGGCCCGAGCCCTGAAAGAAGTAAGTAGGGCGGCGCGATGGAAAGGGCCTGGAAGGGGTGCTGCTGCAGACGGCAGTGTTCAGGACAGGCCTCCCTGAGCCAGTGAGCCTGCGCTGAGACCTGAGTGACAGAAGGACCCAGGCACAAGGAGGCTCAGAAGGAACTGCAGGAGAAAGCGGGCACCTCTGAGACAACCAGGGAACCTACGGTGCCCTGGGTGGGGGAAACAAGTGGGACAAGCTGACACTGGTAGGCAGGGGCAGGCTTACAAGCCTAAAAGGAATGCTGATTTCATTAATAGCAAAATGGGATCCATTAAAGGGTTTCCTGCAGAGGAGAGACAACATCTGATGTGTTTTATAACAACAGCTCTCTGCAAGGAGTATAGGGCAACTGGGGCAGGGGCAGCAAACCCAGCTAAAAGAATATAGGGGAGGGCATTTGGCACAGCAGTTAGGACACCGCCCGGGACACAAGCGTCCCATAGCAGAGTTCCCGGGTTTCACTCCTGGCTCCAGTTTCCTGCTAATGTGCATCCTAGGAGGCGGCCGGTGGTGGCTCCAGTCCTGCTACTGATACCTGGACTGAGTTCTTGGCCTGGCCTAGCACCCGCTCCTGCAGGCATTCGGGGAGTGAACCAGTGGATGGGAGATCTCTCTTTTCCTTTGTCTTGCAAATAAATAAAATAAGTAAAAATTAAATGAAAAAACAATAATGTCAGCTAAGCTTAAAATTTTAATGGCCCAGGCAACTGCACTGAGCACTGGCTGTAGGAGGGAGGGCAGCTGATGCCAGCTGTCTGGGCTCCACCCCATCTGCTCTCTCACTGCTTGTGGGTGCCCCCATCCTCCGGTCTCTGCCTGTCTCTCAGCTCCTTTCCTCCGGCTCAGCACCCCAGGGAAAGCCCTGCTTCTGGGCTAGCCCTTCAGAAGGCTGTGGTGGGGGGGCTGGAGGGAGACAAGGGTTGGGAGGGCTCAGGAACGCCTGGGAGCTGGGGGCGGGGCATGGGAGTTGGCAGGTGTGGGCAGGGTGGCCGTGATCTAAGCGCCTAGCAGCTGCCTTGCGTTTCTGCAGGCCTGTCGTCTCTACTCCCCCTCAGACCATCTCTGGACGCTGTGAAAACCCACTCTGTGTTGCGGTGACTGTCGTTGTCTTCCCCTGCAGAAGAGAGGAGCACGTGGCATCACCTGCACAGTTGTGTAACTAGGTAACCGTCAGCAGGCATTAGCAGGTGCCTGGCCTCAGACGCCCCTTCACCTGCGACCACTCACCTGCGCTGCCGCGACTCCAGCCCAGCTCCCGCCCTTCTCCTCCTCCCAGCACCTGCTGTGCTCTCCTGAGTCTCAGCTGCAACATCACTTCCTTCTCCTGCTGTTCCTGAGGGCTGCCCGCCAGTCTATGCCGTGAACCCTGATTAAATGCGTTCAAAGCACTGGGGACTGTTCCTTCCCAGGACTCGAGGGAATTATAATCATGCACTCACCCAGCCGGGTGGGGCCCTAGACGCCGTGGCTCAGGTGTTTTTTAAAAGGCAGTTTCCGTATTTCATTTTCATAACTGGTCTCACCCACTCCCACTCCTGCTGGTAGTTGGGGAGAGAGGGAAACAAATGTGCCAGTGAAAGGTAACAGCCTCTTCCGGTTTACAACAATCTGTTTCCCCCAAGTCATCAGTTAGTTCAAAGTGGAGCTTTCCTGCCAGGGTCGCTTCCTTCCTCCCCAGCATGCTTTCCCTTCCTCCTTTTCAAGGTCAGGTCTGGCTGAAGGGGGAGCCTGGCTTCAGGGTCAAGGGCCCTCAGGGCCCAGGTGGGCTACCATGGGCCGAGGGGTGACATCCCCACCTAGGTGCCTCCTCTGACCCCAACCTTGCACTGTCCCTGCTCCAGGAGAGCCCAGCACCGTCTCCTGCACCCTGCACATCCAGCCCACCCTTGCTGGCCGCAGGAACCCTACGAGCCACTTGGGACCACTGTTACAGCCACACCTGGAACGGGGCTGGGGCAGTCTCCCCTTCCTTTGGCTGCAAGGTCACATGTGAACTTGCAGTAGCATCAGCTGCCACCCAGCCAGCTCACCAGCCCGCTGTCCTGGCCACCAGGAAATGAAGAGCAATCTGAGTTCCCACTCTTGGTGGGAACACATCCGCCGCCGTGTCCCCTCTGCCGTGGCTGCCCCCCAGGGGTCATGCGATGCCCCAAGAGAGAGTTTCCTCAGAGTTCCAAGCAGAGAGCAGAGCTCAGCCTCCTGCAAGGGAGATGCTCTGCTCACTCCGTGGGCCTTTCTCACCTCTTGGGCTCCCTGCCTGAATGCCTCTGTGACACCATCTCTGTTGGCTTCCATCATGGTTTATGCTAATGAAGCCATGATGTAGATTTGCCTTGCATCTGTTAAGGCAGGCTTCTGGTAATTAACCACCATTCTCCTTCCTTACACTGTTTCTTCTTCCCTTGACCCCAAAGCCTGCCTTTTAAGATTATCTTGTAGATTTGAAAAAAGTTTTTTTGTTTATTTATTTTCATCCATTTGAAAGGCAGAGCAACACACAGAGAGACAGACAGAGAGATGTTCTATATTTTGGGACACTCTCCAAATGCCTGCAACAGCCAGGGCTGGGCCAGGCCGAAGCCAGGAACCAGGAGCTTCCTCTGGGTCTCCCATGTGGATGGCAGGGGCCCAACACTTGGGCCATCCACTGGTTTTCCCAGGCCCTAACCAGGAAGCTGGATTGGGAGTGGAGCAGCTGGAACCCAAACTGGTGCCCACATGGAATGCAGCTTTACCTGCTACACCACAGCCCTGGCCCCCTCAGCTGAATATTTTCTAAACACTAACTTTGAGGTGAGTATTGTAGCACAGTGGTAAGTCGTGGATTAGGACATCACACCCCATAACGGACTGCCTGGTTCAAGTCCCGGCTACTCCTTGCTCCTGATCCAACTTCTTACTAATGTGAACCATGGGAGGCAGCAGATGATGGCTCAAGTACTTGGGTCCCTGTCACCCACATGAGACACCCAGATGGAGTTCCTGGCTCTTGGTTTATGACTGGCCAGCACTGGCTGTTACAGTCACTTGTGGAGTAAATCAGCCAGTGAAAGGTCCCCGTGTAGGAGACCTGGAAGAAGCTCCTGGCTCCTGGCTTTGTCTGGCCCAGCCCTGGCTGTTGTGGCCATTTGGGGAGTAAATTTAAAGATGGAAGATTCTTTCTTGCTTGCTTGCTTTCGCTCTCTTGCCCTCCCTCTATCTCTGTTAGCTCTGACTTTCAAATAAATAAAAACAAATCTTTTTTTTTTAAAAAGTTCTTCAGAAATTTCATGGGAAATGGAATTCAATGATAAGTTTATTTTGATGTAAGAAAAAATTTTGTAATCCATCCATGGTTTTTTTCATGATATGCATTTTCCATGGACTTTTGGAAGTACCCTTCTGTGCTATTTTACACATAAATACACATTTAAAAATAGAATTATATATTAATCACACTATTTCCAGATTCTCTAAATAAACACATTAAAACATTTAAATTAAGTAGTGACCCACTCAGCTAATACACTTTCAGAATTGCTTTCCATGAGTGCACTTTCTCAGTATAAACAAATAAATAGTCATTCTTTGATGGATTTGTTTTGGACTAGCAATATTATTTGGCTAATAGTGAAAATGGTGAGTGTTACTATTTTAGATCAAAACCAGGATGTGACTCTAAAACAATATAAAAATATTTTCCTAAATGGCTCATGAATTTAGCTTGAAAGAATAGAATAGCCCCTCAAAAAGAAAGAAAGAAAGAAAGAAGAAAAGAAAAGAAAAGAATAGCCCCTCAAGGAGTCCCAAAATCTTTCTTCTTTTTTTTTAAGGATTTATTTTATTTTTATTTGAAAGTCAGAGTTAGAGCAAGAGAGAGAGAGAGAGAGAGATCTTCCATCTGCTGGTTCACTCCCCAGATGGCTGCAACAGCCAGTGCTGGCCCAGACCAAAGCCAAGAGCTTCTTCTAGGTCTCCCATGTGGGTGGCAGGGGTCTGAGTACTTGGTCCTCTTCCACTGCTTTCCCAGGTGCATCAGCAGGATGCTGCATAAAAAGTGGAAGAGCTGGGACACAAGCCAGTGCCCATAGAGGATGCAGGCATCACAGGTGGCAGCTTCACCTGCTACGCCACAGTGGCGGCCCCCAAAATGTTTCTTCTAGAAGGTGTAATGGGTAAAGGTGCAGCTCTTCCAAGGGCTCTACTTGGAAGTTTATGGTCTGCATCTGCATGCAAAAATTCCAGTAGATGAGTTTCAGAGACAATCATATTAGAGGTTGGGTGTTGTGGTACAGTGGGTTAAGCTGCTGCTTAGGATGCCTGCATAACTTATTAGAGTGCCGGTTTGAGTCCTGGCTCCTCCACTTCCAATCTAGCTTCCTACTAACATACACCCTGACCAAAAAAAAAAAAAAAAAAAGGAAGTTAGAAAACCTGTTGGAGATTTATGGGACACTATCAACAACCCAGCATATGGATCTTAGAAGTTCCTGAAGGTCTGGAAAGAGAGAATGGGCTAGAAGACCTATTAGTGAAATAATTACAGAAAACTTCCCCAATTGGGAGAAAGAAAGGGATGTCCAAGTACAGGAAGTGCATAGAACTCCTAATAGACATGACCAGAAAAGATCTTCCCCTCAACACACTGCAAACTCTCCACAGTAAAACATGAAGAAAAGATTCTAAAATGTGCATGGAAGAAAAGCCAGATGACTTTCAGAGGATCTCCAACTATACTCAGGGCTAACTCTTCATCAGAAACCCTACAGGCTGGAAGAGAATGGCAAGACCTAGTCCAAGTCTTAAGAGAAAAACTCTCCTAAAACTACAGATTTGCTGCTGCATTGGTCTACTGTTTGCCTGCTATCAACAATTAGACACAGAGCAATGCAACTAATATTTGGAGCAATCTTTACCAGGTTGCAGTGTCAGGCACTTCTTCTCTTCTCTTCCCACCATGAGTTCTCTCTGTGTGCCTGGGCTGCCTTGTCTTCAGCAAGCTCACTTGTTATGTTGAAGGCCTGGGAATCTCCTCTGGAGTTTCCCCCTTGATCAGATTGTCAATGGCCTTCAATGTTTCAGCAGCCTGCAGCTGGAATAATTTCAAAGAGTGTTCCTTGGGCAGCTTTTGGAAATTCTTGGTCCTGGACAAGGATATCATCCGCCTGCTTTTCCTTGCTCTCCTTGTCTTCAAGTGAGGGAGGCCCTCTGGGTGGTGGTGCCCCACGGACTCCCCTTTTTATTGCCGCATTCACACTTCGCAGAGGAGCCGCATCATCAACATCCCCTTCCTCATCCATTTCCAAACCTTCCAGCATGGCCTTGGCAGTTACAGACTGTTCGGCAATTTCCACATCGACTTTGAATCGCTCTCCATCGGAACACTGCAACCATGGAGGCATGGTGTCCGGCGTTGAGGAGGTGGTGGGCTGGAGGGTGACAAGAGAGAGGTGGCATCAGCACAGGGAGAAGAGAAGGGCAGAGGACAAGGTCACTCAGTCATGAGTGGCTTACCACCAGGCATGCACGGTTGTTTTTACTGCAGCCAGCCCTCCTTACTCAGTGTTGTTACCTGCGTGGCCCCTGTAGACATCTGTGATTCCTCAACTGGACGCTTCCTAAAGACAGGATGCACCGAGAGTCAAAGGCGGGGGTGTCTGGGCCCAGGCCTGAGTCTGTTCTAACTTATTTTCCTAATGAGGGTGGACAATGGTCATTGCACTCTGCTAACAGGCGTGTTAGGAAGTCCAGAAGTGCTTGAGAACCTTACTAAGTGCCAGATTAAAGGAAAACACTGAGAAGAAAAAACAAATTCAAAGCAGCTCCTGGAGAAAACTTGTAACAATTGGAAAGGAAATCCTTGATTGCCTCAAACCCAAATCACATAAAACGTAAAATTTCTGTCTAAAAAGAAAACAACCTGATATTAAATGAAATTCCTTACAATTATAGTTTCCTATAAAAATTCAATATTGTACAAAATGTTTTTATCCCATTGTGATTTTTTAAAGCTTATTTATTTTTATTTATTTAACAAGTTCCTGAATTTTCATTCTGAGATGCTAAACATCTGGATTTTTATGTTACCTTTCTTGATTTGTAAATGTCAGCAAATAATTCAAACATACCAGAGACACAGAGAAGCATAGACAGAAGCATTATAGTTAGGAACTAGTGCCCTGGAGCCTGTTTCATTGGATTCAAATTCTGCCTCTGCCATTTATTAATCAGCTGCATCACCTTCCCTGTGCCTTGGTGTTCTTGCCTCCTAAATGGAGAAGAATAGAATAGTATCTACCTCATAGGCTTGACATGAAGAGAGTTAATATGCATAAAGCCATATACACATCTGGCTTATACTTGGTGCTATCAAGATGTCACCTTATATTATGTGAAGTGAGAAATCACTGCACAATAAGACAGTTTTGGTACTCTGGTCTAGAATCCAGAAAGAAAGCAAGCTTTGGTGAGCTAAGAAGGTTTGTACAAAATCATACTCACATCTCCGCATATTCCCAAGCATACTAATACTTTGGAGCACATGTTAAGGTCATCTAACCCTCTGTAACTCCTCAACTTGCCAATGAACACAACTGTGCACCAGTTAGTAGGAGGGGGCTTTTCCATTTCACCTGGGCAGCACGACTGTCTGGCTGAAACCCTGCACCAGTCCGTAAGTAGATGCCATCATGGCCAATCCACCACTCACTTGGCCACACCATCTTCACCCAGGGGCTTCAGTGCTCAGACCCTGGTTCACTACATGGCTGAGCATCTGTTCTGACTGGTTGGTGCCCACACCATATGAGTTGTTAAATATTTTGCTTACAGCCCTGAATGTAGGAGCACCCAAACCAAATAAGTTGCAGATTCAACTATTAAAAGACATTTGTTCTCCCCAAACTTGCAAATTGACCTTTCTGAGCCTTAGTTTTCTAATTTGTAGAGTGGGGGATAAGTAACTTTCTCTTGAGTTGTTGTAAAATCCCAAGCACAGTGCCTGAAACATGGCAAACCCCCTCACAAATGCTACAGTTGTTCTAATTTAGGTATTTTGTTACCAGGTGAAGGCCTTGATATCTTCTATGGTTTGAACAGATTTGGCATCTGAATTCATGCAGACATATAAATACCCAAATCATTAATTACTGGTGCACCTAGCAGAGTACCTGGCCATGGTAAGTGCTGACTAAATATTTATTGAATGAATATATGAACGCAGAATGAATGAATGAAGATGACAAAGGCTGAGGAAAAAGAAGGTGCAGAACATTAGAGCCCAGGGACAAGGGCTGGATTAGTCTAACCAGGAGCTGCCTGGCAGGTGTAGGTACCATGAAGCCAGATTCATTTTCTGGGAAGGTAATGTGGGGAAGAAAGAACAAGAGTCCAGGCCTAGAAGTCTCCATGGAGACAGAAGAAATCAGGATCTGAGCATCAGGTGAGTCCCAGACACTGAGATGGAGCTTAGAACCAAGTTGTCTGCTGGGCTGTTTTAGAGACCCCTGCTCAATGGCTCCCTGCTCACAGAGCATGGCAGGCTGGGCCCCACAGCCAGAGGCCACATCCTTCCTGGGCCATGTATTACAGAGCTCAGGGAGCCAGGCCTGTCCCTCTCCTGATTCACCTTCCTTTTTTTTTTTTTTTTTAGAAAACTTTTATTTAATAAATATAAATTTCAAATGTACAGCTTTTGAATTATAGCAGTTTTCCCCCCATAACCACCCTCCCACCCACAAACCATCCCATCTCCTACTCCCTTTCCCATCCCATTCTTCATTAAGATTCATCTTTAATTATCTTTATATGCAGATCTACTTAGTATATACTAAGTAAAGACTTCAACAGTTTGCACCCACACAGAAACACAAAGTATAAAGTACTGTTTGAGTACTAGTTATACCGTTAATTCACATAGTACAACACATTAAGGACAGAGATCCTACATGGGGAGTAAATGCACAGTGATTCCTTTTGTTGATTTAACAATTGACACTCTTATTTATGACGTCAGTAATCACCCGAGGCTCTTGTCATGAGCTGCAAGGCTATGGAGGCCTCTTGAATTCACAAACTCTGACCTCATTTAGACAAGGCCATAATCAAAGTGGAAGTTCTCTCCTCCCTTCAGAGAAAGGTACTTCCTTCTTTAATGGCCCATTCTTTCCGCTAGGTTCTCACTCACAGAGATCTTTCATTTAGGTCATTTTTTTTTTTTGCCACAATGTCTTGGCTTTCCATGCCTGAGAAACTCTCACGGGCTTTGTAGCTGGATCTGAATGCCTTAAGGGCTGATTCTGAGGCCAGAGTGCTGTTTAGGGCATTTGTCATTCTATGAGTCTGCTGTGTATCCTGCTTCCCATGTTGGGTTGTTCTCTCTTTTTTAATTCTATCAATTATTATTAGTAGACACTGGTCTTATTTATGTGATCCCTTTGACACTTAATCCTATATTTATAATCAATTATGAACTTAAACTAATCACTTTAACTAGTAAGATGGCATTGGTACCTGCCAACTTAATGGGATTTAGAGTCCCCCCCCCCCCCAAAAAAAAAAAACGAAATCTGGTCATTTGCAGCAAAATGGAGAAATCTGGAAAACATCATGCTGAGTGAAATAAGCCAGTCCCAAAGGGACAAATATCATATATTCTCTCTGATCTGTGACAACTAACTGAGCACCTGAAAGGAAACCTGTAGTGAAACTGACACTATGAGAAGCAATGACTTGATCAGCCCTTGTCCTGACTGTCGAGGAACAGCTTTCTATTTTATTCTTTGTAGTATTTTCTTTTTCTACTTAATACCATTGCTTGAACTCTTTAATTAACACACAATTATTCTTAGGAGTTTAAAGCCAACTGAAAACTGAACCCTGTTAGAAATAAGAGCGGAATAAGAGAGGGAGGAGATGTACAGTTTGGCACAAGCTGATTCATCCTCCTTAATCTAACTCACTCTGGGCTCCCTAGTACTCAGCCTGGGCCTGCAAGGGCTCCTACTCATGCATGCTGCTTCCCTTTTGTGAGTTAAGAACCCCCTGGGTCCCGGTAACTCTTTAGGCTCTGGCAGTCTGAAACTTTGGTACTAGCCCCTAATTAAAGAACAATAGGCCTCAGAAACTTGGCTTCTGGAGACTGGCAGCAATGTCCTCAGGGTTGTGGGCCAGCTGGCAGGCTCGGGTGTGGCTACAGTGGCTACCGACATCTTAAAATGCATCAAATGATTCAGGGGCAACTATCTGGCATAGGAGGACAGGTACCCAAGATCCTGCCCGGACGGATTAGGGTCAACCGTTAGCTGTTTCGAGAAACACCCCTGATTATCCTGGCTGTGCCACCCACTGGCTGGCACCTTGTCTAAATGAATGCATACCGCCACGCACGAATGTGAGGAGAGAAGCAACAGCGGTCGCATGCATGTGGGCTGCACACGTGAGTTCCTGCTGTCCTGGTTCCGGAACGTGCAATCTGCCCCACACAAGGCTGAGCCCTCTGCATTCACCACAGGCAGAAATCAAGGTCCCCCTCTTCCTTGAGCCTGGGCTTTTAGATAAGGCGTCTCAAGCACTCGTCTGGAACAGCCGTCACAAAAGCTTTCTGTCGTGAGGAACACATCCGGAGAAGCAGCCCTATTTTGTTTTACAGCCTTAAGTGAAGAACTGATCCCTGGCTGAACATAACGGAAGCCATTTGTTCTGGAAAAAGGAATTCGGAAAGATGTCCTCTATAAAGCTAGAGCGGTCCCATCTCCCTCCTTGGAGGGGCTGTGAAAGGCACCTGAGCCTAAGAGCTATTTTGAGGGGGCCGAGGGGGCCGAGGGGGCCGAGGGGGCCTTAGTGCCCCATAATGGCAGCATCTAGGCAGCTTGTCTATTAACCGTGTTTGCTCCTGAAAGGTATGATTGGCTCCATCTCAGAAGCAACTGATGTGGCTTTTAGCGCCTGGCAGCCCCCATTAGAACCAGGTCGGAAGTGGCTTCTGTAGTTCCTCCGTGGAGTTGTGAGGTCTTTCAATCAGGGGGAAAGTGGAGAGAAGCTCACCTTTCACCCGCTGCCCGTGGGAACACCTTCACCCTCAGGCCTCGCACCAGGGGCCCTGAGAACATCTTTCTATCATGTTTTTGCCACCCGTCTATGCAGCTTGAGGCAAAGTGAGACAACGGTTAGTTCCCAAGGGCCAGGCATAGAGAGAGAATCTCCCAAAGCTGCTCTCTTATTTTTTCACCTTGGCTTTTCCCATTCAGATCTCACCATGGAATTGGTTCTGCTTGTTTTGGTCATGGTTTCCATTACTCTCAAACCAGAGGCTCCGTGGCAGCCTCTTTCAAGCCCTGGGGGCTACTGCAGCAGACAGCAGGGGCTTTGGGGCGAGGAAACATCCAGCCCTCACTGGATCTTTGGGGTGGAGTGGGAATCCGACCCTTCTTGCATCCCTTAGGACTGAATTTCTCAAAGGGCATCTCCAGGCAAAACAAGGGAGCACAACCCAAACCCTTGCCTTACTGTGGGAAGCTGTGACCCAACCTCTTGAGCTGTAGTCCAAACCTCCCGAGGGGAGCTGCCCTGCCTCACACAGGACTTCAGGGAAGCCCATGCCCGCCCCAGAGATGACACATGGAAAAGACGGATCAGACTCCGGCCAGGCCAGGATACAGTCTCTGCATAGAGGTTGTTTTTGTCTCCAATGCCATCGAAAACACATCCTCTTAACTGATTCAGCAGGGGATCCGCATAGTCACGCACGCTGGAGGTTGCCAAGGTGAACAGAACCCCAGCTTACATTCTGCCAGGCCAGGGGGACGTGGAAGCCTGGAAGCCCACAGAGGAAACCTACTATGCTATTGGTGAATTTTTTTTGGATGCTGTTTACGTTTGAACTTTTCTCTGTTTTCCTGTTGAAACTTCCGTACCCTCTTCCTGTGTCCCTACGCAGGCTGGGACAATGCAGTCCCAGCACTGCCGTAGGACATGGGCAGGGCCCCACCTTCCTCCTTCCTGCAGGGATATCCTTTCCTATAGAAGAGGTAAGAATGTCGGGTTCATGTGAAAATGTTATTATGCTCCTTATCTCAGTCATTGCGGGCTCCGCTGTTTGGCGACAGTGAGTCCGCCTGGCCACAGTCACAATAGAGGTGGCCCCGGGTCCTCCTTTGGCTCGTGCTGTTTTCTCAGCTGAGGAGGGCAATGGCTGTTAAAAAATGCTGCCTGTTTTCCAGGATCTTATCAAGAGTTCATGTCTAAGGCCAGAAAGAGAAGGGAGGGCTCCATTTTTTTTTTCACTCCCTCATTGTTTCCAACAGAATTGGCAGGAAATGGGAGTCCTCCACCTGTCCCTCTTGGGAGCAAAATTGACTGGATTCCATGTTTCAGATGTATCCGCTGCCACCAGAAGCTGGGGACATTTCCGCTCACCCCAAATCGAATGCGTCCTGCATTGACACAAATGACATCTTTCAGAGCTGCAAGTGAATCAAATTTAAATGAAGCTCCTTGGGACTGCAGCGGCTGTAAGCCAGCTCAGAGTCTCAGCTTTGCTCTGTCTTCTCACCCACCACTTGGTAAAGCACCTTTGGGGACTGTGGGCCTTGACGCACTCCAGTAAGTTCACGTAAGTGTGGTATGTGTGTCCGTGTGTGTGTGTGTGTGTGCACGTGAGGTGCGGTGTGTGCTGTTGACGGCATAGACGCTCCGAGGATTGAAATCTTTTCATGGAGAGCAAAAAAGTCCCCATGCACAGCTGTCAAGAGCACGTGTTTCAGGCAGGGTAAGGTAGGATCCAGGCAAAAGCTAAGGCCCTGTTGCAAGAATTCTAGTGTCATTTGTAGTCAACCCAGTACTTTCCTCTTAACCCCATTCAGCCAACTCAGACAAGAATCCGGGTCCGTCTAGACATCACATCTCACGTGAAGGCAACTCCACAAAAGGATTCTATCGTTGAGGGCATCTGTCATTTTACTGCCTACAGACAAAGCTACAACTTAGGAGTTTTATATTCCACAGTGTTTCAGAATGTAAAGGGCCTTCCCGTTCCACGTTAACCCTTCCTTTTGGAGCCGAGACTCAGAAGACACACAGTTACGGGGTGGGGCCATGAAAGTCCATTTCTAACCACCCGCAAGAGCACAAGAATCGCACTAAGCAATTTGATTCCACTCAGGTGGGTCCCGCTTTTCCCAGGCCACATTATCCCGCATCGGATCAGGAGGCTGAGCTGTGTGCTTGTTTTGTTGTGGAAACCCAGCTCTTCTCAGCCACTGTTCACAGAGGCACTGGCCGGCTCTTTCTGTTCTTTGTTGACGGGAGAAACTCTCCAGGCCCCTCTTCTCGGCGGGTGCTCAGGGCCCAGACCTCCCTGCACCTCCATCCCTTGGCTGTGTTTGGTGAGAGCCATCCCCACACCCTGTGCTCGTCCTGTGGTCCCCAACTGATGTTCCAGAAACACAAGTCCAATAGATTGGCCAAGAATCATCTTGAAAGAAAAATAGGTTTCCACCCAAGTGAGACAGCCAACTCTAGATCAGTCTCTTGGGAATTGGATTTGTGGGAAGCAAATACTTTACCATTCCTACATGCTTTTCCCCACCCCAAGGTTTCCCTGCTCTCCTGGACATCTCCTCCTGCCTACTCCTTTTGAAGATGCTGGGGCTCTTCTACACCGATGGCCTCCGGGAAAGGATGTTACAGTGGAAAACAGGGTCAGGAAAAGACTCTTCCTGACTTTAGAGTTTCAAAGGCTTAGCCCGTTAGGGAAGTGGCAAAGTTTCACAGAAAGGACACGCAGTTTGGCAGAAATGTCGTAAGAACAGAAGTCTTCACCAGCTGCACCCCCTGAGCTTCAAGAATCAGGGGGAGCCCAAAGAGAAAAGAAAACTTGGTGGGGTCTGGAACACGAGGGTTAAGATCTGCAGGGACTCAGCAACCCCCACCCCCACCCCCCGGCCACCTCTGATGCACTCCCAGAGCCTGGAGTTCACTCAGTCCCAGCGGCTACACTAGTGACCTTGTCCTTTGGCCTCTGATGAGGACTTCCTCAGGCAGCTGTTGGCGTTTTCCTCGCTGACCACTTAGCAGGAGTAACAACAGTCTATGTCCCCAAACATGGCAATGTCACAGTGGGACTAATTAGCATGTGGTCAGCATGTTGGGCTGACCACATGGGGAAGTCCCCACAGGGGCTGGAGGGTGGTAATGCCATGGCAGAAAAATCCTTTGTGTCAGCAACTGAAGGCTGAATGGAAGCACTCAAGATTTACCCAGAACAACAGAGTTTTAAGCCCCACACCTGTCTCAAGCTCTCCTTGATCACACAGCTCTGGCCTCTACAGGGAGTCCCATTGCTTCTCCACGTTGAAGAACTCTGGACTATTTACCGCAGATCTGGTCTTGTGGTCTATATGGGTTATCCTGTCCTGTATTCCATTCCTAGCCTCTGACTTAACCCTGATCTTGGGTACTTGCCTGCTTTTCCAGATTCCCAGGCTTCTCCTCAGTTCCCAGGCCAGGGCGGCTTTAGCAACCTTCATGTCTTCTTTATTGGAATGCTGGCCATGCACCCTCCTCATGGATACATCAGTCACACATCTAGAGGTCCTCAACTCCCAAGAACTCTCAAATGACCCCTCCCCATCATGCCCAAGAGGGAATGGGCTACAGGTAAAATGGAGTCCTCAGAGCTACACCATGAGTACCAGAGGAGGAGGTTTTGCCTGGGATAGGTCAGAATACAGTATAGGTTGAGTATCCCTTATCCAGTATGTTTGGGAACAGAAGTGTTTTAGATTTCACATGACTTTTCATGTTTGGGAATTAAAAAAAAAAGATTTATTTTTACATTTATTTGAAAGACAGAGTAATGGAGAGGGGAGGGAAGGAGGGAGAGAGAGAGAGAAAGAGAGAGAAATCTTCCATCCACTGTTTCACCCCCAAATGGCTGCAATGACTGGGGCAAGGCCAGCCTGAAGCCAGGAGCCAGGAGCTTCATTTGAGTCTCCCACATGGATGGCAGGAAGCCAAGTACTTGAGTTATCTTCTACTGCTTTCCCAAATGCATTAGCAGGGAACTAGATAAGAAGTGGAGCAGCTGAGACTCAAACCAGCACTCTGATATGGAATGCTGGTGTTGCAAGCTGTGGCTTAACCTGCAGCATCACTATACTGGCCTTCTGTATTTTAGAATCTTTGAATATACCTAATTAGATAACTTGGGGATGGGACCCAAGTCTAAACATGAAATCCATTCACAATTTTTTATATACTTTATACATATAACTAAAGGGTAACTTTATATGGCATTGTAAATAATTGTGTGCAAGTTTGTGTGCATTGAAACATCAGAAAGTAATGGTGGGGGACCAGCGCTGTGGCACAGTGGATAAAGCTGCCACCTGCAGTGCCAGCATCTCATATATTCGCTGGTTTGAGTCCCGGCTGCTCCACTTCTGATCCAGCTCTCTGCTATGGCCTGGGAAAGCAGTGGAAGATGGCTGAAGTCCTTGGGCCCCTGCACCCACATGGGAGACCTGGAGGAAACTCCTGGCTCTTGGATCAGTGCAGCTCCAGCTTGTGACCATTTGGGGAGTGAACCAGCAGATGGAAGACTTTCTCTCTCTCTCTTTCTGCCTCTCCTTCTCTCTGTGTGTAACTTTGCTTTTCAAATAAATAAACAACTCTTAAAAAAAAAAGCATGTTACCACCTGTGCACAGTCTGAGGTTGCTTACCATCACCATCACTCCTCACTCTGAACTGATATGCTTATCAGTAGCATATAAATACATTTATTACTTTAGAAAGAGTATTTATTTATTTATTGGAGAGACAGAGAGCTCCCATTGGCTGCTTCACTTCTCAAATGCCGACAAAAGCTGGGATAGGGCCAGGACTGAAGCTGGGAGTCAGACACTTAATCCAGGTCTCCCCATGGGTGGCAGGGACCTAATCTCTTGAGCCATTACTGCTGCCTCCAAGGGTCTGCACTAGCAGGAAGCTGAAGTCAAGAGCCAGAGGCTGAGGCAGAAATTGAACCCAGGCACTGCATACATTTTCTGACATCTTAAGCACTAGGCCAAATGCCTGTCCTTAGTATTATGCTTTGGCTGTGAACCATCCCCTGTGGTCAGGTGTGGAGTTTTCCAATGTAGATTCATGTCAGTACTCAAAATGTTTCAGATTTCAAATTTTTGGATTAGGGGTGCTCATCCGATAATAGAATCAGGTTGGGTCAATGACTGACCAGGATCACTTACCAACCACATGGAGTCCCTTCTCCACTGTGTGACTGGTGTGGTTAGATCATCCCAGGGACAAGCTGGCTCTTTTCTCCTTAGCAGAAGGGAAGTGAAGGGTGGCTCCAGGCCCAAAGGGAAGGCCTTTCCTGCAGTCTAGCAGGAAGTCCAGAGGGCCCAGAACAGGCCCGGTGGACATGTGCTGAGAGCTCAGACCTGCAAGCAGAGAAGAAAGGGAGCAGGGAAACCACATGGGTCTCCAACATGAATATTCACTGGTCACATCTACATCACAAAGACGAAAATGAAAAATGCCAAGTGGAAGTATCACTTTTGGCTTATATCACATACTTGGCGTCATTAATTTCCATCTTTGCACTTTCCCCTTGCCCCTCTGTATTGCATAGAGGGGTTGTGAGGCTTAATTAATATTTATAGAGAGTCTTTAGCTCTCCCATGAAAGCAATGATAAAAGTGCAAGAAAGGTCATCATCACAGATCCTAGTTTGTTCAGAAATTCTGTGCACAAGCACTATTCGGAAAGGTGTAGGATTGTCAGTGTTTCAAAGGTTGCTGCTTCCTGGGGAACAGAAATGCACCAGGAAAGGAGATTTTGCATGGTGAAATTATAAACGTATTCAGAGTTAAGAAAAGAAAGTAAAGAAGCAAACATCAAGGGGTTATGAGTGACACTGGACTCGTTGGCAGGAACAAAGCAGGCTCTCTACCAGGTGACAATGTGACTGATTTCTATGTAAGGTTTTTCAAATCATGTCTATTAAAGGGCTCTCAAGCTTTCTTGGTGGTGTCATTTCTCTGGATTGAATTCTATCCAAAATTAATGGGACAGGAATTAGGGCTAGAAGATTGTTACTAAACTACAGAAAGGTTTGCTGTAAACTATGATAACTGGGGGGTTGAGGTTGGGAGAGGGGAATATTCTAGAACATTTCTTCCACCAACTTCCCTAGCAATCAGTATTTTAAAGCAATGCTTGGCCCTTCTCTTAATTTTCACGGGGTTTTTGTTTTTATTATTTGTATTTATGTATTTGAGAGGCAGAGATAAATAGAATTCTCACGCCCACAAATATCCACAAATATTGGGGTTGGGCCTGGGCTGAAGGGCCAGGGAACTCAACCCAGGTCTCTCATGGGGGTGGCAGGAACCCAATTACTCGATTCATCATCACTGCCTCCCAGTGTCTGCGTTGGCAGGAAGCTGAAATCAGGAGCTGGAGTCAGGTATTGAACCCAGGTACTCCCTAATGGGACGTGGGCATTTGTAACCACCAGGCTAATGGCCCAGCACCATAGGGTTTTCTGAGACACCTATTTGAGACCATGGAAAGGAGATGGATAATAGGATGTCTGCCAATTATTTTTCAGTTCTTTTCCTTTTGGGTCACATGATGCAATCACGCTTCTGGTCCTCTTTGGTGGGGGTTAAATGGGGTCAGGTGACTAGTCCTGCCCATGAGCCATGAAGGCAGCAAAGCATGGCACTTGCTGGCTGAAGCATCTAACAGGAAATCCAAGACCTCTTGGTGCTCTCCTCTCTGGCATGGAAGCTAGCGACATTGGAGGTGCTGCCTGTTCCATGAGCCTGCATTCCTCACTGACTCACCTAAATGATGACCAGACCACTCATTCCCAGCTCTTGAGTGAAAAGTAGGCTTTGATTGGTTAAAGCCACTATTTGGGGATTACTTTTTTACTGCAGCCTAATCTATTCTCCCCTAACCAATACATGGTGTCTTAAGGATAAGAAGCTAGAGCGACTGCAGTAATATAATTCCACTTTCCACAGGTGGGTCTTTGTAAAGGCCTCTTCTGTGACGTGATTCATCCTGTTGGATCCTAGTTCCTTACCTTTGCTCCTCGGTCTTGCATTGGCTTTCTACCCCACAGCATCCATACAGAGACCCTGTTCTCAGTGTGACTGGGATCTTCACCGGGGACCTCCACAGCCCCCCAGAGTGCCCAGAGCAGTCCCCTCCTGAGAGCAGCACTTCCTACCTTTCCTTGCCTGTTTAAATCCTATCCAACAAGTATGATCCCTGCTATCTGTCCAGAGAGCAACTAGGACACTTTAAAATGTGATTATTCTGTTCATCTGTTATCATACACAGATCAACAAATAAAATCCAAGAGGGCGAGGATCAACAATGGTGGCATGAAATGGACCAAAAATTCTGATGTGCAACTCAGGTCCCTGCACATCAGCGTGAATATTCTTTACAGATGTGGCCTGCATGTGCTATGCAAGACTTTATCCTACAGATGCCTTATAACAAGTGTGCACAGCCACACATCTGAGATGGTCACAGCACAGTGTTTATTTTATTATTTTAAATTCCTCTCATTATTTGAGAGGCAGAGAGACGGAGACAGCCAGCCAGATAAAGCTCTCTCAAGCAGTGGTTTACTAAATGCCACTGCAGCCAGCCAGAAGCTGGGAACTGAGAACTCAATTCAAGCATCCCACATGGGTGGCAGGAACCCAAATACTTGAGCCAACAATGCTGCCCCTCAAAGTGCTGAAATTGAGAGTGGAGCTAGGACTTGAACCCATGGACTCTAATGTGTGATGCAGGTGTCTCGGTGGTATCTTACCTGTTGCAGCAAATGTCTACTCCTGCTGCACGGTGTTTATAATAGTGAGAAATTGAAAGAATGTAAGTGGCCCCCAATAGGGTGCTGAGTAAATTAATTACAGTGGTTCCATAAACTGAAATGCTAGGCAGGTGTTAAAGGAATGAGGTAGAGTAACATCTGTCGACACAGACAGGTAAGCATGATAGATGGCTGTGTGGAAAAGGAAACTTGCAGAACAGTCTATGTGGTATGATTCTGCTCATGTTACTAAACATGTTTAAGTTCCATAAAATGGCTGGAAGGGTCACTGAACCAGTAGTAGCCCTGTCTGTGGGGCTAAGATTACCAGGGTGGAGTTGGGGAGCTCTTCCACCTTTCACTGTACTGCAGGACTTCATACAAGAAACATGTGCTGCATGTATGATAATGGTAATCATGGCTATTGTTCCTCAAGTGCTTAGTGCCAAGGATACCACTGAGTTCATGTGATGATCTTATAATGTAATTCCATGAAGAAAGCTTTTTTTTATTATTATTATCCCCATGCCATGGGTAAGAAAACTGAGGGACAGAGAAGCTAAGTGATTTGCCCAAAGTCTTGGAGCTATTTATTTATTTATTTGAAAGTTAGAGTTACAGAGAGAGAGAGAGAGAGATGAAGACACACAGAGAGAATAGTCCATCTGCTGGTTTACTCACCAGATTGCTACAACAACCAGGGCTGGGCCAGGCTGAAACCAGGAGCCAGGAGCTTCATCGGAGTCTCCCACATGGGTGACAGGGGCCCAAACACTTTGGGCCATCTTTCACTGCTTTCCCAGGCCATTAGCAGGGAGCTGGATTGGAAGTGGAGCAACCAAGACTCGAACCACCACCCATATGGGATGTAGGCATTCAGACATCAGCTTTACCAGCTATGCCACAAAACTGGTTCCTAGTGTATTTTTTAATGATTTCATTGATTGATTTTTGAAAAGATTTATTTAGTTGAGTGACAGAGAGAGAGGCAGAGAGAAATCTTCCATCTGCTAGTTCACTCCCCAGATGGTCACAATAGCCAGGGCTGGGCCAGACTGAAGCCAGGGGTCAAGAATTCCAACTGGATCTCCCATGTGGGTGGCAGGGACCCAAATATTTAGGTCATTATCTACTGCCTTCCCAGCTGCTTGAGCAGAGAGCTTGACCAGAAGGGAGCACCAGGGACTCAAACCAGCACTCTGATATGGGACACCAGCATCACAAGCAGTGGCTTAACCTGCTGTACACAATGCTGGCCCCTGATCAATTTTGGCTGAGCATCTTGATGGATTAGGTTATATGTTTTGTTATTTGTTTGTTACTTGAGAAACAGGCCAGACAGGCAGCGCTCCATCTCCTGACTCACTCCTCAAATGCCCACAATGGCTAGGGCTGAGCCAGAACCAAAGCCAGGAGCCAGGAGCCAGGAGCCAGGAGCCAGGAGCCAGGAATGCAATCCAGGTCTCCCACAGGGGTGGCAGAGACTCAACTACTGGGCCTTCACCTGCTGTTTCCCAGGATGCATCTTAGCTGGAAGCTGCATTGGGAGCTGGAGGTAGGAGTCAAACCAGGTCCTGTGACACAGATATAGGTATCTTATCCTCTTGACTAAATGCCCACCGTTAATTCTGACTTTTAGAGCAAAGGTAAATAGAAGTGGATAGAACAGCATCACTTTTCACAGAGGAGAAAAATGGATTAGGTTGAGGTAAAGTGTCCTGCCCAAAGTCACACAACTCCTGAGCACTGGAGTCTGGGTTCAAACCTCAGGGTCCAATTCCCAGTCTGGTGCTACTTCTAAATCTGAAGAAAATTCCAGGTTCCACAGGACAATGCTGTCCTAAAAGCACTATTTAACTTTCATGTTAAATCTTGTTTCTGAGATCAGTGTTTCAGAAATTTCATTCACCGTTTCAGCAAAGAAAGGAGGTAGGCAGAGAAGCCTAAACATGCTTTTAGGGAGCATAACCCTTCACACAATTTATGGGCACATCAGAGTTGCAGTGCAGACCCCAATGGGCACTGTCACCCCCCAGTGCATGCTTCCACCTTGAAGTTCCATGCATCTTTCATTTGAAGGTCACATGAAATGTTGCTGCCCTTGCGTTCATCCATGAACACTTTGATGTGGACCTGGGCATGAAGTCACACACTCTGACTCACTTCTACTTCAAATAAGCTAATGATGAATGAACTCACCCCCAGGTATGTCAAAATCTTGGAAATCACTGGCAATTCCATACTAATTGTTGCAAGAAACCTTTCTGTACATGACTGCATGAAAATGCTGTTTGTGAGCAGGTTGAGCCAGTGCCAGACACGTCTAGTCATTCAGTAACCCATCACTTCTGAGCAGCACCCAAGTCAGACCTATTGAGGTGCTAGGGAGAGAGCAGGGGACAAAACCGGTGAGTCAGAGCTGCCATCTGGCCCCAGTGGTTAAGCTGCTGTTTGGGAATGCTGCTTGCGTTCCACATTGGGGTGCCTGTGCTCAAGTCTCAGCCCCACTCCTGATTCCAGCTTCCTGCTGCTGTACATCCTGGGAGGCAATTGGAGATGGCTCAAGTAGTTGGGTCCCTGCCACCCACATGTGAGACTCAGATTATGTTCCCAGATCCCAGCTTTGGCCTGGCCCAGCCTGGAGAAAAACAGTGGATGGGAGCTCTTTCTCCCTGTGTGTCTCTGTCCTCTCTGTCTCTTAAAACAAACAGGTGAGGTTCCTGTTCTCAAGGAGGCTACTTGAGTAAATAGACAAAAAGGTGTGTCAGGTCCTGAAAGGTGCTATGGAGGAAGTAAAACAGGTGACATGATGGAAACTGTGTAGCAGCTTTATTTAATTTTAAATTACTTGAAAGGTAGAGAGAGACAGAGAGAGGTTTTTCCATCCATTGGTTCACTCCCCAAATGCCTCAACAGCCAGGGCTGGGCCAGGCTGAAGACAAGAGCCTAGAATTCAGTCTAGGTCTCCCACATGGGTGGCAGATAATGCTCATCACCTCTGTCTCCCAGGTCGAGCACTGTCAGGACGCTGGAATCAGCAGCAGGGCCAGGACTCAAACCCAGGCTCTCCAGTGTGGCATGTGGGTGCTCCAAGTGGCATCTTAACCACCGTACCAAATGTCTACCCACATGGAGCAACTTGAGACACAGTAGTCAAAGATGGTCTCAAAGCAGAGGTGTCTTTTAAAACACTTTTATTGATTTATTCACCTACCTATTTTACTTGAAAGACAGACAAAGAAAGCTCTTCCAGCTGCTGGTTCACTCTTAAAATGCTTTCAATGGCTGGGGCTTGAGTGGGTAAAAGGTGAGAACTCAACCCAGTACTTCCACGTGGATGGCAGACTCAGGTATTTAAACCATCACCTGGTGCCTCCCAGGGTAGGCAGTAGCAGGAAGCTGGAATCAGGAGCAGAGCCAGGGCTCAAACCGAGGTGTCCCAACCAGCAGATTACATTAGATCTTTGTAGGGTGAGTTATGGTCAAGTGACAGGGAGCCCATGGAGACGTTACACCAGCACACCCTGACCTGACTTACTTGTGTGAAAGGTGACCTTGGCTGTTGGGTGGAGAATGGGGGCCGATGTCTCAGTTAGACTGAGTGGCTACAGCAAATACCATAGACAGGCAGGCTTATGCCACACTCATGTCTCAGTTCTGGAGATTGGGAAGTCCAAGATCAGCTGAGGATTCTCTTCCAGGCTTACTGATGGCTGCCTCCACGCTGTGTGCTCAGCCTGGCCTCCTGTGCGTGCACTGGCCCAGAGAGAGCAAACCAAGGTGTCTTCCCATGAGAGGAGCCCTACCCTCATGATTTCATCCTGACCTAATGACTTCCCAAAAGCCCCACTTCCCAGTATCGCCACATTGGGTGTTGGGGCTTCCACTTTTGAATTTACAGGACAGGTAGAGATAGTGAGAAGATGCAGCCGCAGAGTCCAGGGGAGAGACAGCAGGGCCTGGATCGGGCTGGGTGTAACTGAGCAGAGAGATGTGGGCTGATTCAGCGGACCCTTTGGTGCCGAAGCCTGCAGGACTGGCCCTGGATAGAGGACTCCACTCGGGCTCACTTCTCTCTCCTTCCTCCATTCTCCCTTGCTACCTCCTTGCTTCATGGCATGTGCTGAGCTTTGGCATAAGGTATTTCTTAGGTAAGCTGCATCTTTTTTTTTTTTTTTTTCTTCACACACAGATGGTAATTGTATCCTAAAGCCAAGTAGATTCAGGTCAGGTCCGCTCAAGAAATGTTTGCCGAGAAGAAAATCTGTAGTGTGGGAAATGCCTGAACGTCTCACATCAGATGCTCTTTGTACTCCTTTCAGTTCAATTCTACAGTAGGGGTTTCAAAAAGATTTATTCATTTTATTTATTTGAAAGGCAGAGTGACAGAGAGAGAGAGGAGAGGAGAGACAAAAAGAGATCTTCCATCCACTGGTTCACTTCCCAAATGTCCACAACAGCCAGGGTTGGGCCAGGCCAAGGCCAGGAGCCAGGAACTCCACCCCAGTGTTCCACATGAGCGGCAACAACTCAAGTATTTGGCCCACTATCCCCTACCTTCCAAGGTGCATTAGCAGGAAGCTGGATCAGAAGTGCTGAGCAGCTGGAACTTCAAACAGGCATTCTGATGTAGGAAGAGGCTTAATCTACTGCACAATGCATGCCCCCCATGATGAGTTTTGGTTGGAGATTACAAGAATAGCACTGTGATCAGTTCTAGAAGTTCAGATGAGAAAGACACAACCCTAGCCCACATCAATCCAGAAAGATGGGCAAGGAAATAAAATATAATACAAAAGACAGGGGAAACACAAGCAATGGGACAGATACAGAGCATCCAAACAGCACAGGGGACAGTGTAACTCTGAGAGAGGGTAGAAATCTTCCCAGGGCAGGTGCCTGCTGGCCTGGATGTTAGAGAGGGAGCTGCTCCCCGGTGACAAGGGAGAGGAGGGCATTATGGTCAGGGCTAACAGCGGAGCAGATGCATGGGGGAGTGAAGTGGCGTGGTTTCTCTGAGGGACTGCAGGCCTCTCAGTATTGCTGGAGCAAAGGTAACAAAGGAGAGAGAGGAGGCCATCAAGGTTAGCAGGACCCCATTGACAAGGGGCCTCCTTGATTATTACCAATGAGCTCGCCCTGGATCCTGGAAGTGATGGGGAGCCCAAGACACTGAGAGACCATCAGGTTTCATCTAATCCTACATGATCAGCAAGCATGGTCCTCAAATCTCTCTCTCTCTTTCTCTCTCTCTCTCTCTCTCTCACACACACACACACACACACAAATGAGCACATTACTTGAGAATATTTGCAAAAGTGTGTGTAAAAAAAATATGGATCCAAAGAAATAATATGATTTGGAAAGGGCAGAGAATGAGGAGAGGAAAACTTACAGCGGCTTGAGGAGGGATTCGCGGTGCCCCACCAGCCCCTGGGAAAAGTCGGACGGGAAAAGCGGTCGGTCTGTTATGTCTGCAGGCCTCGGAGGCAAGCCCTGTTCTTCTACAGAGCGGGTGATTCATGCAGAATGTAAAGAAGAGAGGAGCCCATTTTCCAGGGGCTGCGGTGCCAATTCCAGTTGCAGTAGGAAGGTGACAGGAGTCTGGAGGCCTGGTTGTGCCAAGGTACACATTTCCAGTGGGCACGGCATGAAGGCATCTAGTAAAAAATCCTAATTGTTCTCAGAGGACTTCCATAGTGTTTGGCAGCTGAGACTTGGCCTGGAATGTGCAGCTCCCAGGCCTGTGTGAGTGGTGCCTTGCAGCCTCTCCCAGGGTCTTGAAGGGGTAGGCAAATGTGCACCAAGGCACGAACACCACGTTAACTTGACTCCACTTTGATATATACATTTTAAGATGCCACATAAAATGCACACGTCGAAACACCACACTGTACCCCATCAGTATGTGCAAGGGTATTTCGAGAGGTCCATGGAACATGGAGTTATTGATAAATTTATTTTAGTAAGAAAATTCTGAAATCCCTGTATACAAGGGGTCTTTGAAAACTTCATGGAAAATGTATAGGATGATAAAATTCTGCAGATTTTTCAAAATTTTCTGCATCAAAATAAAGTTATCTTGTCATTTCATTTTCTGGGAATTTGAAGAGATGAGTTTGTATAATACACATGTGAATAAAAAGTATAAACCTGTATCACATGCAAGTAAACAATCAAATTATTAAAAAATAAAGAAGAATCCAATTTGAAAGAACAACTTTGTATGCTGCAAACCGAAGTCATGAGAGGATGGTATCACTTTGACATTTCTCCTGTGCAGAATGAACAGAGAAGGTCAAGGTTCTGACTTGGAAAAATCCACTCAAGATTTCCAAATGGTGTTGTTGGCTTACTGGTTTGTGTGTAGAAACTTTGAAGGTGAAGCCTTGGTTTGTGTAGTGGATACAAAAGCAAAGTTGTACCCACAGCACGGCTAGAAAATGATGGAGGATTTGCTATATTATCTGGAATGAAGATACTAAACAATTCTCTATTATCAGCTGCTGTACAAATCCTACAAATCTCCATTGTTCAATCATCTTATAAATGGCTACATTGTATTTCAACCGAAATTAAAATGAATTAAAATTAAATACAATTTAAAATTCAGTTTCCCAATTGCATTAGCCACATATCAATCATTAATTCCTACATGGGGATGGGCATTTGGTGCAATGTTAAGATACTGCTTGGGATACCTGAATCCTGGTTGAATACTGACTTCACTTCCAAGTCCAGCTTCCTGCTAATGTGCACACTGGGAGGTGGCAAATGATGGCTCTAGTACTTTGGTCTCCTAATACCCAAGTGGGAGACCCAACTAAGTTCCAAGCTCCTGGCTTTGGGCTGGCCCAGACCTGGCCTTTGCAGGCATTTGGGGACTGAATTAACAGATGGGAGATCTCTCCTTCCCATCTTTGACTTTCACATAATTAAAAGTAAGTCATAAATAAATACATTTTTAGAATTACAAATATAATAATAATAATAATGGCTACCCTATTGGATGGTGCAGGGAACTTTTCCATCGTGGCAGAAAGTCCTGTTAGTGTTGCTTCACACACCAGATTCTCCATGCTTTTCCTTCAGGCCACAGACTCCG
>NC_091442.1:98922566-99002566 GCF_964237555.1 Oryctolagus cuniculus | reverse complement strand
GGAGCCAAGAAGCTGGGTCAGAAATGCAGCAGCCAAGACTTGACTTTAAAAAGTATTTACCGTATTCAGAAGCAATAGCTCCCTGTGACAATGATATCTGAGTTTGAATGTATAATATTTCTAGACAGCTTCAAATATTTGAAACAAAATTAATTTCATATCACTTTGGCTTTTGGAAATAATTGCACACCAATGGCTAGCAAAACTGAGTAGCATACAGTAAACACCTGATACATACTTGATGTTGATGATGAATACGGTATTTATTTCTGTTTGGGGCAGGAACAAAGGAGAGGAGAGCATTACAGTTTCCAGAAAGTATTTCTGCAGAGCTAGCAAAAGGCACACGAGGGCTGGTCTGAACATGACTGACTGTGTTTGATTGTTTGCTGTTCAGTGTCAGTCCTTTTATAATGAGAGGGAAATTCTATCCTGAGAATGCATTTCAAGAGGTTTTTCCTCCCTTCTTTCCTATATTCAGGACCTCTGCTTTTCTGTAGTAGTTTAAGAATCAGGGGAGCAGGTCTTCAGCCTAGGGGTTAAGATGCCCAAGTCCCACTCAGAGTACCTGAGTTTGATTCTGAGCTCTAGCTCCTGACTCCAGCTTCCTGCTCATGCAGACCCTGCAAGGCAGTGGTGATGGCCACCATCATGGGAGACCTGGATTGTGTATCTGGCTCTTGGCTTTGGCCAGGACCAGCTGCAGCAAGGCATTTGGGAGTGAGCCAAAGGATGGGAGCTCTTTCTGTCTCTCAAAATAAGAAAGGAGAGAGGGAGAAGGAGAGAGAGAGAGAGAGAGAAAGAGAGAAAGAGAGAAAGAAGGAATCTGGACAGTAGAAATATTAGTTTTTCACAAGGGCCAGAGAGCCAAGACTGAACACACAATATCCCTGGATATTACTGTACATCATTTAGGCTTCAGTTTTCATGATTGAGTAGAAGCTGGTAACCATGGGTGCAAGTCAGTGGCTGACAGTTTGTGAGTGACTTTTCTAATATATGTATAGTTTTTAAATGCTGCTTAGGGACTTTTTTGTTGTTGTTGTTTCATGGTATGCTGTTTCTCTACCTTTGCAATCAACTTTGCTTGCCATTTCAACTTTTATGGATTTACTAAGAAAACGACACTCAGAAACTACTCCTTCTATTGAAATTACTCCTACCAGGATGGAGCTGACCCGGTATCCTCCCCAATTGGGAACTTTCTCTGACACAGGTTTTCAAAAAAGCACTTGGAGTCTTTTCAGCCCACATTGACTGCTCAAAAGGCTCAACTGTTTGTCTTCGACTTGGAATTCATCTCCACTAAGCCAGGAACAAAATCAAGGCAATGGAGGCTTTAAAATTCAGACAGGAAATTCTGCCCTTTTGACCTGGAAACCAAAAGGAAGGTGAGGAGGAAGATGATAAAGAAAACTCCAGGAGGAAGGTTAACATGCTTGCCTCTTACACACCTTCCACATATCCTCAACACCTACTTTCTTAAGGTGGAAGCAGTCTTTTCAAAGAATAATGTTGCCCACCAAGTGAGCCATGGGACATGCTTCCACCACCCCACCAGAGCAGCCTTTTTCCCATAAACCCCTTTTGCACAGACAAATCTGAGGCAAGCAGTTCTAAGGAAAAGGTGGGGAAAGAATCCTTAAATAGGGAACTTCCCACACCTGCCTTCCTCTCCCCTCCTTTGTCTCCTCTCTTGCTTTTCACCTTCTTTCCTTCCTCCCTGTGTGGCTCTTTTTTTAAAGCAAAAAATACGGGGCTGGCTCTGTGGCTCAGTGGGTTTAAGCCATGGCCTGCAGCACCGGCATCCCCTATGGGCACCAGTTCCAGAGCCAGCTGCTCCACTTCCAATCCAGCTCCCTGCTAATGCACCTAGTAGAGCAGTGAAAGATGGCCCAAATTCTTGGGCCCCTGCATCCACGTGGGAGACCTGGAAGAAGCTCCTGGTTCCTGGCTTTGGCCTGGTTCAGCCCTGGCCATTGAGGTCATTTAGGGAGTGAACTAACAGATGGAAGATCTCTCTCTCTCTCTCTCTTTCATTTGCTGGTTCACTCCCCAAATAGTCATAACCTCCAGTGCTGGGCCAGGCTGAAGTCAGGAACCTAGAACTCCATCCAGGGCTTCCCTGTGGGTGGCAGGGGCCCAAGTACTTGGGGCATTATCTGTGCTGCTTTCCCAGGAGCACTAGTAGGAAGGTAGATCAGAAGCCGAGCAGCCAGGATCTGCATGGGCACTCTGATACTGGACGCCAGGTGTTTCAGGTTGCGGTTTAACCTACTACACCACAACACAAGTGCCCTACCTACTGCCATGTGGTTCTTGCTCCTTGTCTCCTCTTTCCCTGCTTCCTCCTGCGATTTCTGCTGTCTCCTTCCTTCTTCCACATTGCCCAGGCATCTTCTCAACAACTTCTCTCTATTTAAACCACCCTTGCTCCATTCTGTATTATCAGCGGGATCCTCAGACTCCATCTCCTCCTCGGATGCACACATTGTGGTCTCCTGGGTCCAGGGGTTCTGCCCCTTGGTTAGGTGTTCTCCCGACACCTGGGACTAAACTAGGCTAAAACTAAACCGGTCACCTCCACTCCCAATTCCTCTCCTTCAGCTGTTCCAGTCCTCTTTCCTCCTCTTCCTGGTCACTTCCAAGTGAGAGCCCTCCTCCCCCCACCCCTTCCTGCAAGGCCTATTGTTAGCACTGCCATGCCTTTTATGTTTTTCTTCCTCTCTCTTCACCTTACCCTGCTTCGAGCCTTCATCGTCTCTTGCCAGAACTGTTTTTATCCCTTCTCAACCTGCTCTGGTGCTTCCCACTCCTTCCTTTCCCATCAGATCTGGTTCCCTACAGCCCAGATCTGATCACAACCTTTCCCTTGCTTCAAAACCTACAAAGGCTCTGCTTCCTAAGGGCAAGTTCTCATCCTACAGAATGCTGCATGCATTTGAGGAATAAACCAGCAGATGGGAGCTCTCTTTACCTCTCAAATTAATAACTAAATACAAATTTTAAAAAATACTGTCTTGCGAGGTTTTGTTCCATGATTGTAGTAACTGAAGTTCTTTGTCAGGACCCCAAAATAAAGTTATATTTGCTCTTGGCCCAGGCGAGAGCTGAGGCCTCATTGCTCTGCACTGTTGATCTGGGTCCTAGACGCCCCGCTTGCTAACACGCTGCTGGACTTCAGACAAGCTCCCTGGGTCACTCTCTTCCTCCGACCCAGTATTACTCATTCATTCCATGAAACTCAGATGACTTCAAAGTTACCCTCCAGCACGAACAGATGCTGGATGGCATGTGCAGACTCCCTACGCCTGACTTCATTGGCTATAGTATCTTATTTTAGATTTACTTATTTCTTTGAAAGCCGGAGTTAGACATAGAGAGGAGAGGCAGAGAGAGAGAGAGGTCTTCCATGTGCTGGTTCACTCCCCAGTTGGCCGCAACAGTCAGAGCTTCACTGATCTGAAGCCAGGAGCCAGGAGCTTCTTCCAGGTCTCCCACGTGGGTGCAGGGGCCCAAGGACTTGGGCCATCCTCTACTGCCTTCCCAGGCCATAGCAGAGAACTAGACTCGAAGTAGAGCAGCTGGGACTCAAACCGGCGCCCATGTGGGATGGTGGCACTGCAGGCAGCGGCCTTACCCACTACGTCACAGCGCCAGCCCCAGGCTGTAGTATCTTGCTATGTTATAATAGTAAGAGTCTGGCCTCTGGGTTCTGTCTGTAGCCATCATCTCATCCAGGGATGACATCAGGCCCTGGGAAAACTGACTCATGCTGCCCAGACTCAGACAAGTCAAAGTTGTCCGGAAAGCTCTTTTATTAGTATGCAGTAGCAAGAAAACTACCATCTGCTATCCAGAACATCTTTTCCCTAGAGTAATGGTATATGCATGTGAATACATTTTCTAGATTTTTATGTGTGTGTGTGTGTGTGTGTGTGTGGTAAATCACATTAGTTACCAAGAGATTGCTTGTGTATATGGATTCAGAGCAACAAGGGTTCACGATCCAGAGGCTATAGCTTCCAGGCTGCCGTATGGCCTGATGATTCCCTTTGTTCCACATGTCTGTTAGGAGGGTTGGACTGCAAGCAACAGAAACAGACTCTGGCTGCACACAGCAAGAAAGAAGGATTATTGTGAAGGTCATGGATAGCCCCTGGAGGTCCTCCCGGACCACCCTACCCAAAGTGGCTTCGCCAGCTCCATCACACTGCCCTGCTCACATCTGCACACCACCGTGCAGTCTGTAAATACTGGCTTACTTGTTTGTCATCAGCCTTCTTCCCTAGACTTCAGCCTCCAGGAGAGGAGACACAGTGTCATCCTCAGTTGTTGCTGTGTTTCCAGAACCCAGGACAGTGCCCAGCACACATGGTGTGTTCAAAATCTTTGTGAAATGGATAAATGCGTAGAAAGGAAGAGCTGGGAATGGGAGTTCTGGGGATGATTTGAGACGGGAATAATCGGGAGCAGGGACTCCTGTAGCTTTCTGCTAGGCATCACCAGGCCGTGCCTTAATTCTAACTTCATTTGTGCTGTGCTGCAGCTCTAACTTCACGTGTCTGGAGGAGGGAGTCACTTGGCCCAAATGAGGATCCTGTGCTCATCCTAGAGGCCATGATGTCTGGGTCCTGGGACGGCTGCAGAGCAGAGCCTCCCATGGAAGGCAGCGGGATAGATCCTCGAAGAAATGCTGTTGGGCAGGTATCTACTACGTCCCTTTCTTAGAGACTTCTCAGTTGGATACAGAAATTCTGCTCCCTAGAAAAATTCCCATAAAACTTATCCACCACTGTCAATTTTCTTGTCTCCACTGTTCCAGCTGAGTGGGTCTCACTCACTCACAAGTCTCACCTGCTCAGAGGAGACAGACACACGAAGGCATAACCGTGTGATGTATGTGCCCCCTGCCTAGCACATCCCAGTGTACCTTCTTATACATTTGCTTCTTATTTTCTAGCTCATGAATAAAACATACATGTACTTTACATTTGAAAAATGTGTGTTTCCACTTAACCCAAATTTCATGTTTTCTTTCCATAAACCCATATTTGAATGCCTTTGCTGTGGCTGACACTGTTCCCTGTCTACCCAGCAGCCACTAAGGCCTGAAATTCACTTTGTCTCAAGGATGAATCATAATGGAACCCTCTTATTTGCTTATGATTGGAGTAGAGGTGACGTTATCCTAGTACCAGACTATAAAAATTAATGAAAGTCTACAGCAGGGTAAGCCACCACCTGCAACACTGGCATCCCAAATGGGTGCCAGTTCAAGTCCTGGCTGCTCCACTTCTGCTCTAGTTCCCTGCTAATGCACCTGGGAAAGCAGCAGAAGATGGCCAAAGTAGTTGGGCCCCTGTACCTATATGGGAGACCCAGATGGAATTCCAGGATCCTAACTTCAGCCTGGTCCAGCTCCTGTCCAGTCCTGGCTGTTGTAGCCATTTGAGGAGTGAACCAAAGGATGGAAGATCTTTCTCTGCCTCTCCCTCTTTCTCTCTGTCTATAACTCTTCCTTTCAAATAAATAAAATCTTTAAAAAAGCTGGCGCCGCGGTTCACTAGGCTAATCCTCCACCTTGCAGCGCCGGCACACCGGGTTCTAGTCCCGGTCGGGGCGCCGGATTCTGTCCCAGTTGCCCCTCTTCCAGGCCAGCTCTCTGCTGTGGCCAGGGAGTGCAGTGGAGGATGCCCCATGTACTTGGGCCCTGCACCCCATGGGAGACCAGGAGAAGCACCTGGCTCCTGCCATCAGATCAGTGCGGTGCACCGGTCGCAGCACGCCGGCCGCGGCGGCCATTGGAGGGTGAACCAACGGCAAAGGAAGACCTTTCTCTCTGTCTCCCTGTCTCTCTCTCACACTGTCCACTCTAATCTGTCAAAAAAAATTTTAAAAAAATCTTTAAAAAAATCTACTGAGAGGTTCTGGAAGGAATTTTTTTCCCTGAGGAGACACTCAAATGGAGGGAAGGAGTTTTGTACCTTTTTCTCCTTTTTCCTTTGTGGCAGGGTTGCAAGCATATAAGGATATAATGTCTGGAGCTGTGACTAGCATCTTGCCTGAGATGGTAAATATAAAGACAGAAGCCAACGTACAGAAGATGGTGGGGTGGAAGAGTGTAGAGATCTTGGTCCTCGGTGGCATTTTTTGTAGCACAGAAATCAGTTCTGGGGTCAGGCATTTGGTGCAGCAGTTAAGCCTCTACTTGGGACACCTGTATCCCATATCTGAGTGCCTCGGTTTGAATCCTGGCTTTGCTGACCATTCTAGCTTCCTGCTAATGCATAACCTTGGAGGAACCAGATAAGGAACCAAGTACTTGAGTCCCTGTCATCTACATGAAAGACCTGAATTGAGTCTTAGATCCCTGGCTTTGGCCTAGCCCCACTGGGGCTATTGATAGGCTCTTGGGTAGGGGATCTCTCCATCTCATTTCAAATAAATATGAAAATAAATAATTTTTAAAGGAGAAACCAATTCTGGATTTCTTAAATAAATCATTAAGTGTCCATAAGGCTTCAATCACTCTTGGTTGGATTTACTGTTACTTGTAGTTAAAAGCATTCCTACCCAGTAATCTGTCAAGAACAACTCCTTTTTGATCTTAACTCTTCTTGGTTTTATCAGACTAGACAGGCATTCAGCTCCTGGTTGAAAGGAATCTAAAGAGCACCAGTGTGAGAGTGGTTCTGAGAAAGAACCCGGAAACTCACAGGAATCCATTATAAACACTTCATGATTTATATCTACTTCTTAGGAAATGATCATTATGAATATCTACTTGAAAGGGTATTGTGACTATTCACATAGATATCTCTTCATGTATTTATATGTTATCTAATTTCAAAACATTCACATTACAACTTGATGGACTTCAATCTGGCCTGATTTTAGAATTTTTGTACAGAAAGGAGTTGAAAAGCAACTAGGTGGGAAGTAGAGGTGGGGTCTGGAAACTGCATTTACAGGGTAGTTTCAGGAGCACCAAGCATGTGACTGTCCTGACCATGGCCTGTGAGAGAAGCCAAAGCAGGCACAAGCACCCCCCTCCACTTTGTCAATGCCATGCCTTCTATCTATCCTCAAAACTGCCTGAGCATCTTAACTTTCCTCCTGGAAGTCAAGGTCTTACTGCATGAGCCTTTGAGACTGGGGACTTGATGGAATAATATGATGCTACATCTATACTGCCTAAGTAAAATTTACCTCACAACACCAGAGTATCATGAGCACTTCATATAAAAAAAATCCAGGCTCAGAGGGCTTAAGTGATCACATGAAACACACAGACCAGCATCAGAGCCAAGTCTGCAACCTTGGTCTCCTACTAATTCCTTTTCTCATTGCACCAAGTTTTTCCCAGTTCAGTGATGGGGCCTTTACAATCCAGAACAATGTGGCTAAGAGAGATGACCCTGATCCATTAGAAGGAGCCCTTTTAACAACATAAGCCTTTTTCTTCCAGAGAAGAACAGAAACCTTGAAGCGGGGGGGATGGGTGTCCAATAACTCAATGGACCTGGAAGGAGGCTACTCAACTGAGCATCCAGCTCCATGTCAGGACCAGGCATTTACCCAGAATATTAACCACCTTCTGCCCTACACCTTCTGCTTGACACTGGGCAAGCCCACCAGGAGGATCCTGAGATGATCCTAGAGTAGGAAGAAGGGGAAGGCCTGTCCTGCATGTCTCCACACACAGTGGTTTGGAAGAGAATTCGGATTCCTCTTCTCTAGCTACATGAGCCCAAAAGGGGTTTCGTGTCCCCCAAAAAGGGGAGTGTGTCTTCAAGCACAGGCTGGCAGGCCCAGGGAGCAGAGGGCTTCCAGTCAAAGACAGCCCTGGGCTTTGTGAGCCCAAAGGGAAACCAAGCGCCTGAAGAGACATGGAAAGTGAGAACAGGGCCAGAGTGGGAGTGAAGGGGAAAGAAATCAAGAAGAAAACTCATGTTGACAGACGGGCTGACTCAAAAGATCCATACATAAACGTGAAGAGAAGGCCTCTCCAACTGCTCTGCTCGGGACCAGGTGATGATGTAATCAGCATAAGCGAGACCCAGTGGTCTGGCAAGCATGCCAAGAATGTGGGCCGGAGGGGCCTGGGTTATTCCAGGTTGTCATGGTTTTTAGCCAAAAGTAATAGAGCCAGGCAGGGAAAGGAGGCAGCCTCATGCCTCAAGATGTCAACATACACTCTGAGGTCCAGGACAAAAGAGGCTTATTCATTCCTGTACTGTGCTGGCCATTGGGTAGAGCTAGCAATAGAGTGTAGTGTTTGGGGATACAAGATCTGGAACCACACAGAGCAGGGTTCAAGTTCTGGCTCCACTATTTGCCTGCTGTGTGACTTTGGGCAAGAGTCCTAACTTCTGTATGTGTCACCGTTTTCACCTGTAGGCTAATCAGGGCACATAACCAGTGGTTATAAGTAATATATGGTTTGATACAGAGCAGGAGCTCAATTTTCATTCTTTTTTTTCCATAATAAAGTATATATTGAAATAAAACAAGAAAGAATAAAAGAAGTAGGAGAGCTGGCAACACTGGTTTTAAAAGTGTAGTAAAATTGCATTGAGCGAATGGATGGGAAAGAAGTAGAGACTGAGACCAGGGCTTGGAACATTAGTAAGAGAGAAGAGAGCAGATGAAGTTGTCTTTATCTCTGGCTTTCACCAAGGAAACATTGGTTTGTGCTGTGTCAGCATCAGGGGAGAACATGTGAGCCCCCTTAGAACAGGACAGCAATGCAGGACACAGAGTTCCAAATAGGCACTCGCACAAGGACAGCGTTTCTTTCTTTTTAAAAACTGATCATTGCAACATTTCAAAATCTGACTCCAGAAAGTGTTGGGCTACTCACTCTCTGTGTGATCTAAGGCAAGTTATTAAACTTCCTCACACCTTCTCCTGACCCTTCTTCTCCTCAACAATTATAAAATTGGGGATGATAATCATATCAACTTCAGGGGCCAGCATTGTGGTGCAGTGGGCTAAACTACTGCATGTGATCCTCGTATCCCATGTGGGAGCACTGGTTCAAGTCCCGACTGCTCCAATTCGGATCCAGCTCCCTACTAATGCACCTACAAAGGCAGCGTAAGATGGTCCAATTACTTGAACACCTGCCACCCCCGTGGAAGACCCAGATGGAGTTCCTGGATCCTGTCTTCAGCCTGGCCCAGCACTGACCATTTATTTGAAAGTCAGAGTTAAAGAGAGAGTGAGAGACAGATCTTCCATCCACTGGTTCACTCCTCAAACGGCCACAACAAGCAGGGCTGGGCCAGGCCAAAGCCAGAACCCAGAAGCTTCTTCTGGGTCTCCCACATGGGTGCAGGGGCCCAAGTACTTGGGCTGTCTTCTGCTGCTTTCCCAGGTGCATTAGCCAGGAGCTGGATGGCAAGTGGAACAGATGGTCTTGAACTGGCAACCATATGGGATGCCTGCACTGCGGGCCGTGGCTTTAACCCACTGCTCCACAGTGCCAGCCCATGACCTGCTCTTTCACCTACCAGCACCTGGGGAAGCTCTTCCTGTCCATCAGCCTCCACCGACTTCAGGGATCATGGTCATCTTCTCCAGGGGTTCATCCTGGGTCTCAGGTGGGTCAGGCCCCAATTCCTGCTCCTTTTCCACCCCTGCTGTCTCTACCCCTACTCACCTCCTGCTCCTTTCCTGTTCTCCAGGCAAAGGATACCCCCTCTCACACACACTCACCCCTGAGCAGTGCAGGTACAACACACTGACCCCAAGCAGGGCTCAGTCAGGGAATTTTAATTCCTTTCATTGCTTCTCTCTCAATTTCCAAAATAATGTCAATCAAGGTGGCAGATATTTTACAGACTTTTCCAAAGCATTAAAAATAAAGAAAAATAATATGGCGGGTATTGTGGTACAACAGGCTGGGTCACTGCTTGGGTTGCCTGCTTCCCATATCAGAATGCTAGTTCATGTCCTGGCTCCTCCACTTGCCATCCAGCTCCCTGCTGGTGCAACCTGGGAAGCAGCAGGTGGTGCACCCTGAATGCTTGGGCCCCTGCTAGCTACCCCCTCATATGGGACACCCAGATGGAGTTCCAGCCTCCTGACTTTGGCCTGACCCAGTCCTGGCTGTTCTGGGCATTTGGGGAGTCTCTCTCTCTCTCTCTCTTATTCTCCCTTCTCCCCCGCCAATCAGGCAAATCGAAATACATAAATAAGCATTTTTTTAAATAAGGAAAAATTAAAATGTGAGAGGGGAAAATAAAACCCTAAATTTTAACTGTTTCATTTTTTAGAGATTTATTTTATTTATTTGAAAGGCAGAGTTACAGAGAGAGGGAGAGACAGAGATCTTCCATCCACTGGTTCACTCCCCAAACGGCCACAACAGCCAGGATAGGGCCAGGCC
This sequence comes from Oryctolagus cuniculus, assembly GCF_964237555.1. Classification (NCBI taxonomy): domain Eukaryota; kingdom Metazoa; phylum Chordata; class Mammalia; order Lagomorpha; family Leporidae; genus Oryctolagus; species Oryctolagus cuniculus. The sequence continues at coordinate 98,992,170 of NC_091442.1, read as the reverse complement.
AAAGCCAGGAGCCAAGAACTCCATCCAGGTTTCCCACATGCATGGCATCTTCCACTGCTTTCCCAGGTGCATTAGCAGGGAGCTGGATCAGAAGTGGAGCACCTGGGACTCAAACTGGTGCTCATGTGGGATGTCAGCCTCACAGGCGGTGTCTTAACCTGCTGTTCCACAAGAATGCCAGCCCTGTTAGCTGTTTCTTGAGTCTTAAGTAGGTGAACACAGTATAGGAAGTCTCTTCATTCACATTTCCCAGCCCCACCCACACTCCCCAGCTCTGGCTTGCAAAACAAGCTTTCTTTTAGTTCCCCCTGCCGTGTCTGCACCATTCATTACTCATGCAAACTGGCAATGTTCAGGCAAAATCCAGCTATCATTGGCCGTTTAGCCAACAGGGTGAATTAGTTGTCATCACTTGAAAACCAGGAGATTTTCTGCAGTCTTCTAACTTCTCCTGAATGATGAAAAACTCTGGCAACATGAAGCCCACATTCCTGCATGGCAACAATTTTGGAGCTGAGCACCTCTCACTCCACACAGATGGAACATGTGTCCAGCAGGTGTCCTTGGCTCCACTGATCTCTAGCATACAGCACTGGGTGCCATTGCTTGTTTATTTACCTGCCTGGTTCCTGCAGGAATTTGAGTCCAAGTAAGGGAAAATTTTCCATGCTGTCAGCTTCCCACATTCATTGAACTCCTACCTCCCAGTCTTTCTCTCCATCTGATTGCTGTCATCCTCCAGGTGAGTTCATATCCATGAGGCCTGTCCATATCCCAGAGGCCTTGGCCAGCTGGGTTAAAACAGCCTCCTTACAGATGGTGTGCAAGAAGGAGGGTGCTTGGGAAGAGGGTACACCTGAGGGAGCCTGCAGCTGCACTGGATGGACAAAGGCAGAACCATGGCTAGGGACAAGCCATTACTTGATGGCCTGGAAACATCTACAGCTGAGAAGGGACACACAGACAGGCAGTGGGGCAAGGCATGTTCCACGTGTTCAAGATGTATTCTTGGGCCAGGGCTTGTGTAGTTTTATCCATTTTATGTGAAAATGAGAAATCTTAAACTCTAATCTCAAGGCTTCAGACCACAATGTCCAGCTTTCCGGTTTCTTGTTAAGGACTCAATCCAGTCTACTAAGCCCTTGACTTCACTTCCTTCCTTCCCAGGCTGGAGTCTGCTGGTTATCAGTTGGAACTTGTGCACTCTGCTCCTCCAACCTCCTCTTCCAGCACCTGCCCCTGAAGGCTCCAGCCTTCACTCAGCCAGTGACTTCCTCTCCACCCTGCATGGAGTCACCCAGAGCTGCTGAGCCAGCCGTTGCCTCACCCCATGCCCAGCAGCACCAAGCCTCCTACTGCCCTAATTAGGACCTTAAAACGCTCCCTTGACCCTGCTTCCAACCTGACCACACCCACATGCACATGCCGGTACTTCGAAACAGTCATGGGGGAAACAGAATTAAAAGATGAGCTTCTTTTAGTGTAAAACAAAAATTTGAAAATATGGTACAAAATTTTTTTTGAAATCCAGTTTATTTCATAGTAGGCATTTTCCACAAGCTTCTGAAGTCCTTTGCATTACTTCTGTCCCTCTCATCTCAAGAGGACCCCTATGGCACTCTTACCTCCTCCAGGATGCTGCTCTCTGATTCAATCAGGCTCTCTGTTTCCTGCATCTCCAACTTTGCCCTCTCCCCTGAGTCCTGTTTAGACCCTAAACAGGTCCACAGTTCTCCCATCTTGGAAGAAAAGCTACTCAGAACTTTGGTGGAAATAATCAGAAAATGATAACATTCAGGGTGCTAAGGAAGGAAGGAGATAAAGAAAATGGGCTGTAGGAAGGTATATTTCCAGGGGCTCAGGATCTTGGCAAGAAAAAGGCAGTGGGAATGAAATAGGAGCGACAAAAGACTGGCGTGAACAGGATGCCCTTTTCACATCACAGGCTAAATTCGCCGTGATGCCCTGCTTGTGGGCTGGGCTTTGTGGCTCTCACACAATGTTTCCTTCCAGTTCCCACGTCTCTCCCGGGAGATAGACAAGGGTGAGACAGGGTGGGTGAAGAAGGGCTTTGGGAGTCCCAGGAGGTGCTGGCACCAAACTGGGGTGGGATCCAGCCTGCACCACAAGCAAGAATGGGACAGAAGTCCCCAGCAGTTACAGCCCACAAAGGGAATTGGAGAGCTGCTGGGGCTGCCCAGCAGAAGACAGCCTTGGCATGGAACGGGCACAGCTGGACCTGGTTTCCTTAGACCTGGGGGGGTGCCTGTAGAAAGAAAGACAATGATCTCTACAGATGGAGATCATTAAGCAACAAAATGATACTATTAGCAAGACAGCATGTAGAACAACAAAGGAAAACACTAGCCCTCAGTGTGCAAAGGAAAAAGGGGATCCAGGGACCCAGCCCTCCCAGCAAAATGTAAAAACTAAAAGTCAGCATGGGGTGAGCAGTGACACAGGTTAGACACTGCTTGTGATATGCACGTTCCGTATCAGCGTGCCTGGGCTCAAGTCCCCAGCCTGCTTCTGATTCCAGCTTCCTACTAATGCAGACCGTGCAAGGCAGCAAATGATGACTCAAGTGCCTGGGTCTCTGCCACCTCTGTGGAAACCTGGATGAGTTCTGGGCTTCTGGCTTCAGCCTGGCCAAGCCCTGGCTATTGCAGTCACTTGGAGAATAAACCAGCGGATGGAATGTCTATGTCTGTCTCTGTTTATCTGCCTTTCAAGTAATAATTAGTTACTTTTTAAAAAAATGGCCAGCACGAACAGCTGCAAAAACACACAGACTTTATACAAAAAGGATACTGTTATCACCTGAGTAGCCCCTGAAAAGTCTCTGGAGGTAAGGCCAGAAGGCTAAACCCTACGCCTACATACAGGTCTTCCCCGCACAGGTACCAGAGCCTTGGCAGGTATCACAGCCTTCTTCATCATAATCTCACCACCCAGGTGCGGCGGGAACCCGATGTGACAGCACGTGGGAAAGAGCCACGGAAAGGACAAGGCCTTAAGGACCTACAAGCCAGTGCCACTGACTGTGGTGAACACTGGGAAAAGAGACTCCCACGAAACTACACTCAGATCGACAGACCAAGGGGTACACATGCCCCCAGGGTGCCGAGAGAGGCAACATCAACAGGAAGTGAAACTGAAGGCTGCGGGAAGGCAAGAAAGAGCTTTTTAAAGATGCACCAGGCAACTGCCATCTGCATGAACAATACAGACTTGGATTTTTCACAGCTGGCCCTGGCAGGGGATTCTCCACCAGGGGTTTCCCTCCCAGCTGCCTCTGAGGACCAGTGTTAGATTTCATTTGTAAAAGACCAGATGGGCTGGGCATTTGGCACAGTGGTTAAGTTGATGAGTGGGATGCCTGCATCCCCCACCAGAGGAGCTGGAGTCCTGGCTCCACTTCTGATCCAGCTTCCTGCTAATAGGCACCCTGGGAGGCAGCAGTGATGGCTCAAGTAGTTGGGTCCCTGCCACCCATGTGGGAGAACCGAATGGAATTTCTGGCTCTGGCTTCAGCATAGCCTAGCCTTGACTGTTGCAGGCATTGGAACCAGTAGATGGATGATTTCCTGTCTCTCTACCTTCCAAATAAAATGGAACTGAACAAATGAAATTTTTTTTTAAAAATACAGTCCAGTGTTTCGTACGATGGGTTAAGCCATCATAATGCAACATCAGCAACCCAACAAGCATTGATTCAACTTCTGGCTGCTTCACTTCCAGTCAGCAGCTCCCTGCTAATGCTCCTGGGAAAGTAGAGGGAGAGAGTCCAAGTGTTTGGACCCCTGCACCCACACGGGAGACCTGGATGAAGTTCCAGGATCCTGGCTTCGACCTGGCCCAGCCCTGGATGTTGTGGGCATTTAGGAAGTAAACCAGCAGATAGAGTCTCTCTCTCTCTCTCTCTCTCTCTCTCTCTCTAACTCTGCCTTTCAAAACACAGATAAATCTTTTTTTAAAAAAAATAAAGACTACAGAGTTCTTATGAGATGAAATCTCCATCTTCCAGGCGGGGAAAGGATGACTCCAATAAGGACAAATGGTCTGCCCATTTACAGAGGAGGAGGCTGTGTTTGATGATAAAGAGCACGAGCTTTGGATCCATGCTGGCCTGCCTTCAAAGATGCGCCTTGCTAGCTATGCGGTGCTGAAGCCATGGCTCACCACTCTATGCCTATAAAATGCAGCTGATAATGGTGATGCCAGAGGATGAGAGTAGGCAACATCCTCCACATTGAGTGCCTCGTGCAACAGCTCCTGGGGTGCTGGGATTGAGGCCCCATGATGAACACAGTTTTTGAATCAATTTAATTTTTTTGTCTGGAAAGAGGAAGTTCAGAAAGAAGCCATACATCAAGGACAATGGTTCTTCACTGGGAGCAATCATTGTTCTTCAGAAGACATTTGACAATATCTGGAGACGGTATTTATTTATTTTGAAAGGCACAGGGGGAGAGAGACAGAAAGAAAGTGCTCTCATCCACCGATTTACACCTCAAATGCCCACATCAGTTGGCACTGAACCAGACTGACGATGGGAGGCAGGAACTTCATCCAGGGCTCCTACATGGGTGACAGGGGCCCAAGAACTGGAGCCATCATCGGCTCAGGGTGGACATTAGCAAAAAACTAAAATCTTGGGAGCAGAACCTGGACTTGAATCCAGGGACTCTGCAAAGGGACCCGCCCCCTGGAGGCAGTTTTGTTTGCTGCAATTAGGGGGTTGTTTCCTACGGGTATCTAGTGAGTAGAGTCAACAGATGCTACTGATCATCTTAACAATGCACAGCCTCCCAAAATAATTACCTGGCTCCACATCCTAAAAGTGCCAAGGTTGAGAAACCCTGGCCTGACCCAAAGCTGGGTCTTTATGTTCCATCCACAGGAGGCGCCAATGAGCCAAGTACAGCCAGCAGCACACCTGCAGCTGCCCTGCCCTGAACCAGCTAGTGAGGGAAGTCAACACTGCTGACTCCAATGTGATTTCAGGGCTATGCTATGGCTTGAAGGTGTCCCCCAGTGTTTTTTTTTTTTTATCAAAAACTTAATACTTGGGGCTGGTGCCGTGGTACAGTGGGTTAAAGCGCTGGCCTGAGGAACTGGCATTCCATATAGGTGCCAGTTCTAGTCCCAGCTGCTCCTCTTCCGATCCAGCTCTCTGCTATGGCCTGGGAAAGCACTAGAAGATAGCCCAAGTCCTTGGGTCTCTGCACCCATGTGGGAGACCTGAAAGAAGCTCCTGGCTCCTGGCTTTGGATCAGCACAGCTCCGGCCATTGTGGCCATCTGGGGAGTGAACCAGCGGATGGAAGACCTTTCTTGCTCTCTGTCTCTACCTCTCTCTGTAACTCTGTCTTTCAAATAAATAAAATAAATCTTAAAAAAAAAAAAAACACTTAATCTTCAGTGCAACAGTGGTGGAGGTAGGGCCTAATAAGAGGTCCCCAGGGCTCTGTCCTTGTGAATGGATTAATGTTGGCAGCTGGGAGTGGGCTTGTTCTGAAGTCAGGGCCAGCCCCCTCTCACTGTCTAGCTCTTGATCATCCTCTCGCCTTCCTCTGTGGGACACAGTTCTCGCCGGATGCCAGCACTTTGATCCTGGACTTCCCAGTCTCCAACACTGTAAGTAATAAACCTTTCCTGATAAACTACCCCATCGCAGGTTTTCTGTTATAGCATCAGAAAACTGGCTAAGACGAGCCGTCAATAATATATGGCCCAGGCTGGAGTAGTTCATTCAGAATACTTTTATTGATCAAAGAAGATGGCAACTTTGGAGTTTTGGAGGAGGGGAATTGTGTTCTAGGTCACTCTGAAAAACAAGAGAAGTAGTTTTCCAAAAGCAAAATGAAATCCTTAGTGGAGAAAAACTATTTAGAGTTAAGGTCATAGAAATGACCTGAAGATCACGGAGGACTAAATTTATTTACTTCTTTTTCATTTCAAAAATTATTTCAAAGGCAAAGAGAGTGGCAGAGCAACAGGGAGACAGAGATCTTCCATTTATTAGTTCACTCTAGCCGAGGCTGGGCCGTGCCAAAGTCAGGAGTCTAGAACTCAATCCAGGTCTCCCGAATAAGGTGGCAGGGAGCCACGTACTGAAGCCATCACCTAGTGCCTTCCAGAGTGTGCACTCACAGGAAGCTGGCAACAGAAACGGAGCCAGGACTCGAACTCAGGCACTCTGATACGATGGCTGTGGGCATTCCAAGCAGCACGTGAACCAATGCACCAAACGCCAGCCTCATAAATTTAGACATAGCTTGTGGTCACCATTATGAGGTACAAAGATTGAAATGGACTCTTTCAGCATGTCTCAGACTGAGTGAGGTCATTTTGAACCTCTCCGTGTTAGGGCTTTGCATTTTAAAAAAGAAATCCATAGAAAAGCCACAACAATAGCTGGGAAATCAAAAAACGTTCTGAAAACCGGCAAAAGATGTTTGGGTTATTTAACATGGAAAAGTGGAGAGTGAGTGTGCCTGGATTCGAACGTAAGAAAGATTATCACAAGGAGAAAGTGGCCAGCTGTTTTCCATCTCCGCGGAGGAGCAAATTGTAGGAAATGGGCTAAGATTGCAGCACAAGGGTGGTTATGAATACAAAAGCATTTCTAATTGTACCCTGGGACAGACTTCAGAGGAAGACAGTTCAATTCCCATTACTCAAGTCTGCTGAAAATACACGGAATATTGACCTGACCACAGACAGGCGACTGAACATGATGATGTCTAGGCCCCCCTACTTTTATTATTTGGGCCTGTGTCTTCACAAAGTCCAGCTAATTAGCTGACAAGTGAAAAAATTCACTTGCTTTGCTGAGTGGCCTATCAAAGCCAGTTCTCTAAACAACCTATTTGATAGATCTTTCGTCCATTGGTTTACTAAATTGACTGGTGGTTTTAGGGTCATGTTGACATAGCCTTAATTTTATAACGTTCATTTTACTCCACTGACTTTGGATATGAACATATAAACTATATTCTGCTTGGGTGTCAAGTAGGCCTGGTATTGATCATATTGTTAAATAGCTCAGTTTTATGGGCCAGTAGGTTCTTTAACGCTGGTACTGATACACACACTGATATAATCTGAATCAGTCATTCAGATCAGAGCAAGGTGAGGAAATTGTTCCAGGCTTTCAATTTTCTCCAAGAGTGTGCTCTTTGTATCAAGAGTATATTACTGGATTAATGTTGAAACCAAACACCTGGGTTTCAATGTGGCAGGTGGGAGGTTGGAAAAGATGTAGCCCTGTTTTTTTCTAGCATTATATAGCAAAGAAATCCATTCTGTTTCAAATGAATTCACTAAATTTTGACAGAAAAGGACTAAATCCATTAAGACTTATGTACTGTGCTGTAGGAGCTTGTGCGATTCCTGAGTTTTGTGTAGATCCTTTAATTTTTTGTGCTTACATTCTGCTTGGGAGCAGGAACTTGGATTGACTGCATCACCCATGGAGGGTTTTTGCTACAATATGTTCCCCTGTAAATGTTCAGTTTTAATCACCAGGACCTGGAACCTTCCTTGTTTTCTCCAAAGGTCCAGGAAATCAGTAAAAATCGCTGATGTGACTAAAAATTGGCACATATTCCATAGGAATTAAGCTTTACTAAGCAGAATTCTACACCTACTCTTGTCCTTGCAACAGTATAGCTGGTTGCCTCCTAACAGCCAATTTCCATCATTTTTTGGATAATATAGTCTTTCAGTCTTAACTGGACCCAAGACTGGTTCACTAAATTTTCCAGGCTTTCTTACGCTTGAGTAGTTTTGACTGCTGAGATGTAGACAGAAGTGATATGTGCCACTTTTGGACATAATCTTAAAGGGGAAGGACAATATCTTCCACTTTTTTCTTTTCCCCTTCTTGCAGGCCGGGATGCAGATATAATGGAAAGATCTGAGCAGCAATCTTCCATCATGAGGTGGAAGATCTTTGTTGAAGATAATGGAGGATCTGCATGGATGAAATTTGGATTTCCATTATTGTCAAGTCACCACATTAAACTTGGACTATTAGGCTTTGATTGTGATAGGACAGAAAAATAAACTTCCATATGTTTAAGCTATCATTAGCTTGGCCTTTGTAATGGGCCAACTTGATATTCTGATATCCTAATTCTTTGTGCATCAGATCCTTATACTTAGTAATTTAGGTATTTTTTTCACTCAGTAGAATATATATATTTTGTTCCAGACAGATGATAGATAGATGGATAAATAAATAGATACACACACACACTTGAGAGATTTACCACAGGGACTTAGGGAAGACCACTGAAGAATCAGTTGTAAAGAAGTCACCCCATACTCTGTGTTGTGAAATGTATACAACTCATTTCATTTCCTCCTACAGAATGAACTAAAGGGTACAGTGAACAATAATAGCCCCTACGAGGAGGTAAAAGCTCTGGAGCCAGACAAACATGTTGAATGGCCAAGGGCAAGTTACACAACCAAGCTGCCCCATCTATAAAAGGGATTAATAATTTTTCCTTCATCATTGAGATGTTGTGAGGTTTGCATGATGCTATACGGGTAAGGAGTTTAGAACCAGGCATTAGTGTTTGGCACATACCAAGCACTGAATAAGAACCAGCTACTACTACTATTATTATTTCCTCTTCACTAATTGGCCAATGAAGATGATAAAGTAATGTGGTCACAGGCAGGCTTTTAGCCCAACTTTTAAGATGTCAGTTGGGGCACCTGAACTCCATATTGGAGTGTCTGTGTTTGAGTCCTGGCTCCACTCCCAATTCCAATTTCATACTCATGGGCACTTTGGGAGGCAGCAGGTGATGGCTCAAGCAGTTGGGTTCCTGCCACCCATATGGGAGACCTGGATTGAGTTCCTGCCTCCTAGTTTTTGCATGACCCAGCCCTGTGCCACTGCATTTATTTGGAGAGTAAACCAGCAGATAGAGGCTGTCTCTCACTCTTTTTCTCTCTCCCCCTTCCCAAATAAATAAAAAATAAATTAAGTAAAATTTTTAAAAAGAAATGTAGCTAAGGGAGTCATTCTAGACTTCTTTTAATGTGTAAGTATTTATTTGCATATAATATTAAGACATTTAATCAAAAAAATCACAAACTTCCGGCTCACAATCACTGTTGGCCAATCATAATCTTGGTTTGAGCATTTCCTCCAGATGGCATTTGAAGTGCTATCCCATTGTGCCTTTGTAAACTGGTTTTTAAAGAAAGATTGAACAACAAAAACAAAAGTTTAGGTACAGCTGTGGCCCTGTGTCTTTCTCACTGTAATCATCATCTTTGGGTTCTCTGCTGTGGATGACAGCGTAGTTATCCTCCTCTGATGGCCAGTCACCTGTGCTCATTCAATGGGGGATTGGAGGGCTGCATTTACTTAGAAATTAATGAAAGTTAATCTTCAAGCCTCTCATTTGCTTAGGCTCCTTCTCAAACTCCAAGGGTTGCCCTCTAGGGTGAAAGAGTCATTGTGGGAGGCACAGAACTGCCCCCAGAACTGCAGGCAGAATTTGGTGCCCACCTGAGGCTCCTGGAACATTCCAATGCTCTCTGATCCTAAGAAAGACTTGAACAAGATGCTGCTCCATTTCTTGCTCAGAAGCTGCCACAAGTAGGCCTCATGGCCATCTGTGCACTGGCAAGAACATGCTGAATCAGACCAATTGCTGTGAGAGGACACTGCAGGAGGAGCATTGTCAACAAAGGGTGCTGAAGCACAAGGAAGCTCTTTGCAATCATCAACATAAAGGTGGAAAAAACACAAATAAAAGCCATGCAAGGGGAAAGGCAGGATTGTCTTCTATTCTCTGTGAATCAGCAGTTTTCAGCATTGTTTTCATAAGAAGAGTTAAAGAGTTTGCTGTTGGGCCATCCCATGTGGATACTTGTTCGGGTCCTGGGTCTCCACTCCTAATCCAGCTCCCTGCTATTGTGCCTGGGAAAGCAGTAGAAGACAGCCCCAGTGCTTGGGTCCCTGCCACCCATATGGGAGACCCAGAGGAAGATCTTGGTTTTAACCTGGCCCAACCCTGGCCATTGTAGCCATCTGAGGAATGAACCAGCAATGGAAGATCTCTTGCGCTCCCTCTCTGTCCTTCCCTCTCTCTGTAACTCTGCCTTTCAAAAAAATCTTTTTAAAAAAGAGTATGCAGTCAGCACTACAGGGATAACAGTATGAGGTATCTCAGTTAATTAGCAAATAAAATAGTGCCTCATTTTTATAGATTTTGTGGTGCTTATGGTATTTATCAGTTTTAAAAATTCTGTAAATACTCATTTCATACATAAAGTTATATTTTTTTCTTTTCCTTCAAGAGCTTCTCCAAAGTTGGGTAGGCTACAGAACCCACAGCACATGTATCTTCCATGGGAATAGAGTTGATACCCACTTTAGTGAGAAGTACACTTCTTTGTTGATGCTTTAGATGAGGATGGACTGATTGAGTTGAATGGCATTTTCTGGGCAATGTCATTTACCAGCCCCCACTACAGGAACTCAGGCACCCATGCAGAACCATTTGATGCTCGGCTCAGGGTGTGTTATATGTTAGTGACTAATCTCCAGGAGGTGATGAGAGTGAGCTGTGTGTTTCCTTTTGATCCCTTGCAGCTCTCTTTCAAAATGTCATGAATGTGCACAGCTATTTCCTGTCTAACTGTAACTGAAAATTCAAGAAAAAAGTCTTCTTTCATTTTTGGCCTTGCTGATTTCAAAACCTCAGTTGGACACACTCTAGTTGCATTGAGTTTAGTGACTATTATTGTCTGGAGCAGTCACAATCCTATTCTCTTACAGATGTCTCTCTCATGTTCTCCTGCTCCATAAAACAAATTGTTGAACGGAGTCAGGTGGGTCCATTTCTACACCAAGCAAAGTGAATAGGATGAATACCTGATGACAATCTTTGCTAATTTTTATATATTTATTTAATTTTTTTGACAGGCAGAGTTAGACAGTGAGAGAGAGAGAAAGGTCTTCCTTTCATTGGTTCACCCCCCAAATGGCTGCCACGGCCGTTGTGCTGCGCCGATCTGAAGCCAGGATCCAGGTGCTTCCTCCTGGTCTCCCATGCAGGTGCAGGGCCCAAGCACTTGGGCCATGCTCCATTGCCTTTCCGGGCCACAGCAGAAAGCTGGACTGGAAGAGGAACAACTAGGACAGAATCCGGTGCCCCAACCGGGACTAGAACCTAGGGTGTTGGTGCCGCAGGCAGAGGATTAGCCTATTGAGCCATGGCGCTGGCCAATCTTTTCTAATTTTATCAAAATCCCCTTCCTTTACAAAAGAAACTACATTGGATGGGGGAAGTGAGGATGGGCCAAAGGCAGAGAAAGAGTAAATCCACTCATTGTATTTGGTAGTATATTCACCACCACTACAGGACACAACCCAGCCCAACACACAGAACCTCTCATTTGAACCTGATGACAACTTGAGTTCCCATATCCAAACTTCCTCCCTTACCCCCAGCCTAGTCTCCATACAAGAGCCAGAGTTATGTTTAATAATCAGATCAGATCACCCTTCTACCTAAACCATTCATTGGTTGCCCATGGCAATGAAAATCAAAGCCCATTTTATTCGTGACTTGTGAGTACTTCTTTGGCATGACCACTGCTTCTGCCTCTATTACCTTCATCCCTGAGATCCAGTTCCCAGATCTTTCTGTGCTGTAGCCACTCTTCCCTCTCTCCTTCATTTTTTCTTTCCTTCCTTTGCCTCTCTCCCACCCTCCCTTTTCTTTCTCCTCCTCCCACCCATTATCTCTATGTCTGTCTTTCTATAAAGCAGCTTTATGGAGATATCACTCATATACCGTACAGTTTACCCATGTAAATAGTGCAGTTCAATGGTTTTCAACAGAGTTGCTCAACGAGCACCACAATCAACTTTAGAACACACGCACCACTCTGAACAGGAACTCTGTGCCTGCTAACAGTCATCCCTATTTACCTCCAACCCACCCTAACTCCCATCCCTACGGAGCCCCAATCTACTTTCTATCCTTTATAGATTTATCTATTCTAGATTCAAAAAAAAAAAAAATAAATGAAATCATGCAAGTACAGTTTATGGCCTTCTATGTCTGGCTTCTTTAAAAGCTTCTGCTTTTAAAAGGCCATCCATGTTGTAGCATGTATCTGTACTTTATTCCTTTCTATGGCTGAATAATATCCCATTGTATGGATATCCCACATGTGTTTACCTGCTCATTGATTGGTGGACATGTACATTGTTTTTATTGTTAGAAACAGATGAATGTGTATCATTGTGGCTGGTAACTATGTGTATACAGTGTTATAGCTACTGTCATCTGAAACACTGTGATACACAGATCAATCAAAAACTGCCACAGGCCACCACTGCATATACATTAACCCAAATAGCTGAGACCTGAGAAATGTTATCTTTCACAAATGCAGAGGTACAAAAAAGACCATCTTGTCATTTATTGAGGAAGAGTCAACACTTTTCCATCCATGTGTAATGCTTACACCCAAAGTCAACATTGTAATGATGTGATTTCATGGCGACAAATTCACCAAAAAGGAAAAAAAAAAAAAAACCATAAAACAAATTAGAACTCCCTGGAAGTCTTTAACAGTTTATACTTCTAGTAGGGAAATGATGTGTGGGTGAAATACAAAGCCTAGTGAATTGTAAAAAAAAAGCACTGACAATTTAAATTAGTGGGGAAAAGACAAAAATGAGAAAACAAAAAGGAAATTCAAAATATAAAAAAAGTATTTTGCAGGGATAGATCATGGACTATTGCACAGAAGTTGTACACAAACACTTGCCAACATTCATGATCATTAAATATATATATTTGTATATATTTAAGATTTATTTTATTTATTTGAAAGAGGTACAGAGAGAGGTAGAGACAAAGAAAGAAAGAGGCCTTCCATCCACTGGTTCACTCCCTAAATGGCCATAAGAGCCAGAGCTGAGCTGACAGGAAGCCAGGGGCCAGGAGCCTCCCCTGGATCCCCCATGTGGATGGAAGGGGCCCAAGGCCGGGGGCTATCCTCTGCCTCCCTCCCAGGTGCAGCAGCAAAAAGCTGGATCGGAAATGGAGCAGTTGGAACACAAACCTGCGCCCACGTGGGGTGCCAGCACCATAAGCTGGGGCCTTAACCTGCTGTGCCACAGCACTGGCCCCCATTAAATATATTTTAAACTCTTGCTTTTTTTCTTTTAAGACTTTGCTCTCCTTAGAGAATAAGTTCATGTTAATTTTCTACCTGGTGCTGCTCTTTTTGATATTCTCATATGATTCGATATACACCAACATGAGCATTCCCTGTTAGATTTTTCTCATCTTCTGTGCCATACTTCTGTGCCATACCATCTGTTACGATATACAGATACCCTTTCTTCATGCACTCACTACAGACCACACATTTGATGGAAACCACTCTAGGGATGGGCCAGCAACACGGTTGCCTAAGTGTCTTTTTTATCTTATTGTACACATAATTATTCTCCTATCAAACTGGCTTTTTCAGGCAAATGTGGCTTTAATTCATTAAGAGTTCCTGGAATTTCATCAGTTAGAAGGAATACCAGTGTAGGCAAATAACACATTTATTTATTTTTTTAACAGGCAGAGTTAGACAGTGAGAGAGAGAGAGAGACAGAGAGAAAGGTCTTCCTTTTTCTGTTGGTTCACCCCCCAAATGGTCGCTATGGCCGGCAAGCTGCGCCGATCCGGCGGATCCAGGAGCCAGGTGCTTCCTCCTGGTCTCTCATGCAGGTGCAGGGCCCAAGGACCTGGGCCATCCTCCACTGTACTCCCTGGCCACAGCAGAGAGCTGGCCTGGAAGAGGGGCAACCGGGACAGAATCCGGCGCCCCAACCGGGACTAGAACCCGGTGTGCCGGCGCTGCAGGCGGAGGATTAGCTTAGTGAGCTGCAGCGCCGGCCACAGATGACACATTTTTAAACTGAAGTTTTCATTCTGGAACCACGTTGCCAACCCAGTCCTTTGAATTTTCTACCAAGTGCATTGGAGTGAATGGAAAAAATAAACTTTATTGGCAATACCTTGAAATTCACTGTTAGCAAGCTTGATCACAATGAATTCTAAATCTGTCACTATGGGCCGGCGCCGCGGCTCACTAGGCTAATCCTCCACCTTGCGGCGCCGGCACACCAGGTTCTAGTCCTGGTCGGGGTGCCGGATTCTGTCCCAATTGCCCCTCTTCCAGGCCCGCTCTCTGCTGTGGCCCGGGAGTGCAGTGGAGGATGGCCCAAGTCCTTGGGCCCTGCACCCACATGGGAGACCAGGAGGAAGCACCTGGCTCCTGGCTTTGGATCAGCACAATGCGTCGGCCATGGCTGCCATTGGAGGGTGAACCAATGGTAAAAGGAAGACCTTTCTCTCTGTCTCTCTCTCTCTCACTGTCCACTCTGCCTGTCAAAAAAAAAAAAAAAAAAATCTGTCACTATGGTTTTGGGGACTCCTTTGAAATCCATTTGCTTTTGTAATGTCCACTAAGTGTTGAAGTAAGTGTTCATAAAGGACCTTGCCTTTTTAAATATTTATTTATTTATTTGGAAGTCAGAGTTACAAAGAGAGGGAGGGAGAAACAGAGATCTTCCATTTACTGGTTTATTCCCCAGATGGCCACAACAGCCAGGGCTGGGCAAGGCCGAAGCCAGGAGCCAGGAGCTTCATCCAGGTCTCCTACTTGGGTAGCAGAAGCCCAAACACTTGAGCCTCTTCCACTGCTTTTCCCAAGCCATTATCAGGGAGTTGAGTAGGAAGTGGATTAGTCAGGACAGGAACTGGCACTCATATGGGAAGCCAGCATTGCAGGCAGCAGCTTTACCCACTATGCCATTTTTTTTAAAGATTTATTTATTTATTGAAAGGCAAAGCTACAGAGAGGCAGAGGCAAAGAGAGAGAGAGAGAGAGAGAGAAAGAGAGAGAGGTCTTCTCTCTGCTGGTTCACTCCCCAGATGGCCACAATGGTCGGAGCTGGGCCGATCTGAAGCCAGGAGCCATGAGCCAGGAGCTTCTTCCAGGTCTCCCATATGGGTGCAAGGGCCCAAGGACTTGGGCCATCTTCTACTGCTTTCCCAGGTGCATTAGCAGAGAGCTGGATCTTAAGTGGAGCAGCCAGCACTCGAACTGGCACCCATATGGGATGCTGGCACTGCAAGCGGCAGCTTTACCCACTAGGCCACAGCGCCAGCTCCAGTGCTCTGCTTTTAAGAGTGCGTAAATTCTGGAATTTTCATATCCAAATGGGACATGAATTGTATATATTTGAAAAAACAAAAAACTGGGGACAGTTTTGGAAGTGCCATTCATTAACCAAAATGAAGCACATGCTAGGTTTTCTGTTAGACTTAATGACAAATTTAAGAATCTGTCTTCTTGGACAGTCAAATCAAGGGTCGTTCACCATTTATTGTGTTTTTTCACACAGGATAATGCCATCCTAGGTCTCCCATGTGAGTAGCAGGAATCCAATTACTTGAGCCATAATGTGATTGCTCCAGGGTTGCTCTGGCAGGAAGCTGGAGTCAGAAGCTGGAGGCAGGAATCCAACCCAGTCACTCCAAAATAGGATGCAGGTGTCCCAAGCTATGTCTCAACCACCAGGCCAAATACCCACCCACACCAAGGCATCTTCTCAAGGCAAGTATGGTGCTGTGTGTGAAGGGGCAGAAGTAGCACAGAATTGAATACTTTGGCAATAGTCCTATGTACAAATGAACCCACACCAACCCCTTCCCCTGAATCCAGCTCTCTGCCCCTCTTCTCCAGCCTTTTTTCAACAGGGAATGTGATTAGGATGTCAACATTCAGAATTTCTATTTCAGGACTGAGACTTTGGAGATCTGATCTTTTAGGATTTCAACATACAGGACTATGGTGTTCAGGATTGTGTCTTTTGGGATTACAATTGGCATCAACTGTGAAGACAAGACCTTGTCAAGTATATTATTTGCAAATGTCTTCTCTCCTCTTACGGGCTGTCTTTGCACTTGCTTGATGGCATCCACTAAAGCATGAATATTTTTTATTTTTATGAAGTTCAGGTTACCTACTTTTTTTCTTTTGTTGCCTATATTTTTGGTGACACATGCAAGAAGCCTCTGCCTAACCCAAGATCATGGAAATTTACTCCTATTTTTTCTCCTAGGAGTTTTATACCTTTAGCTCTTACATGTAGGTCTACGATTTCTTTTGAGCTAATTTTTGACTATGGTATGAGATAGGAGTCCAACTGCATTCTTTCATTGGGTATTCAGTTGTCCCAGATCTATTTGTTAAAAAGACTATTCTGTCCCCCATGAACTTGTCTTAGCATCCTACACCACACTGCCTTCTATTCCTCCAACAGCCAGGCTGACTTCTGCCTGGGGCGGGGCGGGGGGGGGGGCTTTGCAGCAATGGTTTCCTTTGCATGGAACCCCCTTCTGTGATTTTCACTGGCTGATTCTTCTCAGGTTGCAGATCTCAGCTCAGACAAACCAACCCTGAACATGATGTCTCAAGCAGCTCCCATTCCCGATCCATCTTTATTTAATTTACTGAATTCTTAGTACTGCCTGAACATACCAAACTTTTGACTGAGTAGAGGTCTTGAAATTCTTTTAGTAGTTAGGTAGATTTTCAAATCAAATTAGGTCCAGGAACAGGTAGTAGATATCAAATTTAGAAAGAAAGGACTAGTAGACCTGGGTAGTGTGTGTGTGTGTGTGTGTGTGTGTGTGTCTTTGGGTCTTTGGAGAGAGGGTGGAGTGTGACTGAGAGGAGGGCATGTAGATGAGAATGAGAAACAAATGGGTGAGTTCCAGTGCAGTCTGGAATCAAGAAGCTGTTGTTACCGAGGCTGGCCTTTTCTACACTCTACACTCTCTACAATGAATTGAGAGGTACAACTGGTTCCATTTACAGATCAAATTTGTAGTGCTACACCTCAAGCCTCTATTTTGACTGGGTCCTGACACTGTCAAGGGTTCCCCCTGGCCTGATTCAAAGGGTGATCTGCGCCCTCAGAAATGCCTGCTCTTGTACCAAACCTTACTTGCTGCTTTGGGCCTCAGCTCTTCTCCATGAGGCAAAAGCTCCGAGTTACCCCCAGTCTCCCAGCCAGCGGCCCTGGGACAGGGCACTATGCCACTATGAGGCAGCCACGCACTTGCCCTGAAATGCTGCTGACAGGCATTCCTGTTCATTCAGTAGCACCTGTCGGTCGTGGGGAGGGGGTGAACAAGAGGCAGAGAATGCATGGCCTGTGTTTCTCAGTCTGCTGAGCACCCTGCCGCCGAGTCACAGAGGAGCACACTCACACGGGCTACTTCAGGGGAGTGGCAGGAAGCGTGGGGTGACAAATGAGCTGTGGAAACACAACCCAACATGGACATTTTGTTTCCAAGACTCTTGAGCCACGATTTGGCCTTTACAAATCTTATTGCAGTATTTATAGAGAAAATCCTTAATGACTTGTTTTATGGGAGACTTTGCTTAAGGGTTGGTTCCACTCAAACTTAATTAAATGGCTTCAAGAGTTTTTAACTGCATTTATAAATGTTATATATCTGACTTGCCTTTCAGTGACAGCCAGCACAGCCCCTCCCAGATGCAGACACTGTCCTCAACAATTTATGTCATTAACTCATTTAATTTCCATAGCAATGCTGGCAGATATCCCATGTTATTATCATCCCTATTTCATATACAGGGAAGCTGAGGTATAGAGAGTAATTCTCACAAGGGCGAGTAGCTAACGATACCGGGACTGCTTTGTGAACTCATAAAGTTGGGCTCCAGAGTCCAGGTTTTGACTCTTACCTTTTATGTTAATTAGCTGACTACAAATTAACTAATATTTAAAATCATAAGTCATTTCATAAAAGGAATAAAATTAAACTTACAAAATTATTTTATATGCTCCATAACTGATTACACCCTTACTTTTGTAATGAGTGTCTGGTATCTGATCTCTGCCAGGACTATTACTATATGAAGGCACCTCAAAACTCAGGTGTTTATCCCAGCAGTTAAGATCCACCCCAAAACAGAGCTCCTGGGCTTGATGGCCAGTGCTGGCTCCTCATTCCAGCTTCCTGCAAACCTGGGAAGGCAGCAGTGATGGCTCAAGTAATTGAGTCTCTACCACCTAAAAGAGAGGCCTCAACTGTGTTCCCCAGCTCCTGGCTTTGGCCCTCGTCCAATCCTGACAGTTGTGGACATTCGGAGAGAGAAGTAGCTGATGGGAGCACTTCTCATTCTCTCCCCCCACCCCCCAACACCTCTTGAATTTTAAAAAAAAAGTTAATAGAATTAAAGGCTATCTTTGTTTTCATGCCAGAGATGTCTGAAATCCAAACACAGGATTTTTGTTGTTTTGTTTTGTATAAGGCGCCTTTTCCATGAACTTTTTGAGGAGGCCTCATACTTTCTGAAAATCAGAGCACACAGGGAGCTTCAAAAGCTAACCTCAGGTAAGGCTGAGGTTAAGGTAAGCCAAACTAGGCTGTCGTAGAACTGATGAACACATCAGAATGCACAAAAACTAGACATGGGTGACTTCTAGTAATAAGTTTTCAGTTAACCAATTATCATTAGGTGCAAACTGCTGAAATGGTAATATCTCCACAGGAGAGCTAATCTGTTTGCTCATGAAAATTCTGATTTTTGGGGCAGGCACTGTGGTGCAGCAGGTTAAAGCCCTGGCCTGCAGTGCCAGCACCCTATATGAGCGCCAGTTCAAGTCCCAGTGGTTCCACTTCCAATCCAGCTCCCTGCTAATGTGCCTGGGAAAGCAGTAGAAGATGGCCCAAGTGCTTGGGGCCCTGCACTCACGTGGGAAACCCAGAAGCTCCTGGCTCCTGGCTTCGGATCAGCTCAGCTCTGGCAAGGCTGTTGCAGCCATCTGGGGAGTGAACCAGCAGATGGAAGACCTCTCTCTCTTTCTGTCTCTACCACTCTCTGTAACTCTGTCTTTCAAATAAATAAAAAATAAATAAATCTTTAAAAAAAATTTTTTTTTAAAAATTCTGGCTTGTTTCTGATGCAAAGTGCTTCTCAGAACAGTTGCTTCCACTTGATCTCTGCCGTGAGTCAGTCAGCCTATGCCATCCCCATCCTGCCCCGACAGACACTGACTTAGTTCACTTGCTTTTCTAGGTCAGGCCAGGGTTTGCCAAGCTCAGCACTATCTGTATTTTGGGCAGGATAAATCTCTGCCATGGGGAGCTCTGCTGTGTGTATTGCATTGCAGGATGTTTCGCTGCATCTCTGGTATCTGCACACTAAATAGCGCCTCCCCCAAGCCAGGCTGTGACAACTGAAAACGTTCCCAGACACTGCCAAATGTCCCCTGTGAAGCAAACTTGACCCTGATCAAGAACCATTGATCCAACCATTAGTATTAGCCAGAGTGGGACCCACAGACACCCAAATCAGAGCTGCATGTGGGATTTCCCATAGTAACCCTGACAGGATAAATTAAGTCTCTTGTGGAAAAGGGTGGGATCTGACAACCTCAGAGGTGAAAAATTAGACACTCTGCCTTCTGTACAGCATGTGCAATTAGCTGGCTGATCCCACTTAAAAGAAAAAAAAACCATTTCAACCTTGTCACCAATTGCAATGAGATTCCCAGGAGATGGCAATTAGTTACCAACTGTATGAAAAGACAATCAGAGAATTTTAGAATTGGGAAAATACAGGGACAGAGAGAAGGGGAGAGTGGGAGGGAGGAAAGAAAGAGAATCCAATGCAAGGCTAGAGTCTAAGTGAACCAAGATCTTCACCTCTGGCAGGAACACAGTATCCGCATTAAAACCCAAGTCATCCAGCCCTCCACTGTCTACGGGACTAACTTCAAGCACACCAGCCTGGCATCCAGGGCCCTAAACAGCCTGGGCCCTGTACCTACTTCCACTACTCACATGAGGCTTCACTCTCTTCCCTCTGATCCACTCATACCACCTCAAGACACCTCGCTAATTACTATTCCTAGCCTTTATCCATTACATCGCCCCTTCCGGCACCTGCAACATAAACAACTTGAGGCCCGCATCAATCCCCACCCACTCAGTCCCTCTCTCCCCGCTTCCAGCACACCCAGCAGCTGAGGAGACAGCAGAGTAACAGCAAGCAGCTGCCCCGCAGTCGCTATGGACAAACTGCGTTCTAAGTCATCCTTGCCTGGGATTTCCTATTTCCAGGGCTACCCATGGCCACCCCATGCAACAGGAGCAGCCCTCCTGGGGCCAGGCAGCAGCTGCCTTCATGATATTGGCCTTTGGTCTCTCCATCTTCAGGAGCAGAAGTGCAACAGCTGGGGAGCCCAGGTGGGAGATGGGATGGGGTGCAGCAGGCGGTCTGAGTCGGCCAAGGGGGTGAGGAAGGCAGGGGGTGACGGCGCTGAGCTGCCCTGGTTGCAGGGCGCAGGCGAAGGGCTTGCCACTCTACAGTGACCTTTGGTGTTGGAGAGAAGGGGAAGAAGAGGAAGCAGATTTTGGCTGCTCCTGGATCAAGGATTCCTGAAGGTGGGGGGAGGGGGTCCCTGTTCTTTAGTGTTCCTTCGCCTTCCTCTCAGAGCTTGCATAGCCAAGGCTCTCACTTACCCACACCAGGAGGAGGGTCGAAGCTTGCAACATGGAGGCTGCTCGCCACTCTGTCCCCAACTTCTGGACTCTGAATACGGGGTCTTGATTCATATTTTGAAGCTCTGATTTCACAGTAACTTCATTTCTCCAACTTGAAATCAAGCTGTCTGAGGAGCTGGGCCAAAACCTTGGCCCGTGTGAACCTTTCTAGTTTCTGGCTTCAATAACAAAATTCACTTTGAATCTAAAATTACATTTTTTTGCATGCAGAACTATCTCTGTAGCCTCCCTTCCTCTCTCCTCATTTCCTGTTTCCTCTTCACCCTGTCTCCTTAGAGTCTGCTCAGTTATCAAAAAGCAGCAGTGCTGCTTTGTGGAGCACTCTCAGATCAAGCAGCAGAATGAGTCCCAGGCCTGGGTGCTGCAGGCAACCTTAGCCAGGTCCCAGGTCTCTTCCTGAACTGAGCACCGTAACCCTGACCCATTAGGGCAATTGTGTTCCTTTTGTAAAGGAGTCTTCCCTCTTTTGGACATTTGTGACAGGCCGGGCTTGTCCAGTTCTCCTACTCCAGAGGACGACTCAGAAACATTCACCCTAATTTAAGTAACTAGAAGCCTCTGAGGTTGGTGACATTAATTTTCTTTTAATGGATCCTATTCTTGACCATGGCCGTGTTCCTGGCTCTCCCTCCTAGGCTGTCCCTCTCCTCCCTTCCCAGGCCCAGAGTAGTTTTGGAAACTAGAATAGGCAGGGACCAAGGAAGGAGGTTTTTGGATTCAGGCAGTGCAGCTTTTAACATCTGACGACATCACTTGGGTTAGTTACTCAGTTTCCTCACCTGTAAGATGGGAACAATGACAAAGAGCTTTCCCAGGAGGTTAGTTTGGAGGGCAAATGATATAACAGATGTGTACAGAGAACTTCTAATTTATCAGGATTTTTAGGGAAGCAGAGCTGTCTTTGTTGTTGCTAAGTGCAAGAGGCAGAACCAGGATCCTTACAGCAAGAGGGCCGGATGCTCCCAGCAAGACAAAGGGAGGATTTTGCTTGCATTTCCAGACAGGAAGTAGGGGCCCAGGAGAGGGCAGAAACTAAGCTCTCCGCAAGTGACCCTACTCTGGGACAACCCCTCTCCTACCAAATCTTGAGTCAGTTTTAGCTATTTCACGGAACACTTGAAGTAAGTAATGAGAGAAACAGAGAAAGGGCTGGGTTCTGTGGTTCGGGAGGAGTGAGAATGGAGGCACAGCACAGTTTAGCTCCAAAGACAGACTCTCCTGGGAGGAGTGCTGGACCATCAAAAGCAAGGAATCTCAGAGTCCAGTTTCTGAGAGATAGGGGGCGCCATTTGGCAACCTGGCGTGCGGCAGCTTAGTAGAGTTGTTCCGTTTCATGCTTTCCTGGGTCTTTCCTTCTCGACCTTCAGTTTCAGTTTGGGCACCACTTACTTCGGAAGTCTTCTCTGATTTCCTAAACGTGGGTTATCACCATGAGCTCAAACTCCCTCCCATGTGTTCTCGTTGTAGGATTGTCACTGTGAGTTATAATCTCTTTTGAATGTCTGGTATCCTATTGGGACTATTCTTGCCATGAGGTCAAAGCTCAATATTTAACACCACTGTGTTCCCAAACCTGGCATAGCATCTTGCACACTGTAGGTCTTCCAGAAAATACATGTTCAGTGAATGGTGGTGTAGTAAAAAAGTATAGTCTTCAGAGTGCTATAAATCTTGAAATCACATCCCAACTCTGCCGCTTGAAAGCTGTGCAACTCTGGGGATGTTCTTTACCTCTCTGAGTCTTACTTGTCATGTCTGTAAGCAGGTATAAGGTGCGGGATCAGTGGGAGGATGTGCAGAGAATGGTGCCTGCCCACATTCTGTGCTCAGCAAGTCTTCAGCTCCATGTCTGATATTTGACACATCTATTCCAACCTCATGTCCCCACCAGATCCAAGCTCTCAGCACCTTATAAACCTCCTACTGCCTCCTTACTTCATACTGTTTCTCTAAGATCTAATAAGCTTTTCCGTGTACCAGACAATGTTCTGAACCCGCAGTCAGCAAACACAGCCTGTGAACCAAATCCAGCCCAGCACCTGTTTTTGTATGTAATGTCCAAGAGTTAAGAAAGGTTTTTACATTTTTAAATGGTTGGAGGATAGGAGTTAAAAGATTTCCGGATACTTGAAAATTATTTGAAATTCAAATTTCAGGGCTCACAAATTAAATTTGTTAGGTGTAACATCACATTCATGGTTTCTCTACTGTCTATGGTTGCTTGTCTTAGCCCCTTTGGGTGCTATAACAAAACGCAGCAGACTGAGTAGCTCAGAAATAATAGATATTGCTGTCTGATAGTTCTCGAAGCTGGGAAGTCCAAGATCGAGGGACTGGAAGATTAAGTGAGGGCCCTTTCTGGTTCACGGATGGTACCTTCTCACTGTGGCCTCGTGGGTAGAAGACACTAGCTAGTTGCCTGGGGCCTTTACTGTAAGGACACTAATCCCATTCATAAAGGCTCTGCCTTGGTGACCTAATCACTCCCAAACTGTACCTCTTAGTACCTTCACCTTGGGAGTTGGAATTCAACCTGTGGGTTTGAGGGGGACACAATCCGATCCTAACAGTCCCTTTGGGCTGCAGGGGCCCAGTTGAGTAGTTTGTGACACAGACCCCAAGTCTCACAAGCCTAAATATTCACCATCTGGCCCTTTATGGGAAAAGTCTGACAATTTCTGCTCTGAGCAATTCCCACTGTCAATGATGATCACCCCCTCAGAAGTGCCGTGTGACCCTGGGACCACCCCCACTTCAGAGTCGAGGAGCCAGGCGTGGACAGGGGTTAGATGTCATGGCTGGGGTTAGATAGTAGAGCCAGGATCAAACCTCTACTGTTGCTGCAGCAGGTGATGGGACAGAAGGCTGGGGACAAGTGTAGACAGTCCTGTACACCATGCTGGGGAGAGCAGCCTACCTTGATCAGGGGAGTGCCATAATGGAGTGAAACCCTGGCCTGACCACTGTGCTCAGTGGCATGAGGAGAGTGGGGTGGGGAAAGCAGCAAAAGCAAGGATGAAGGATTTGGATTGTGGAGCTTAGCCTCCTCGGTCTGATTGCATCCAACCACTCACCTCTGTGACCTTGGGCACATTGCTTAACCTCTCCTGCTAATTTCCTCAGCCTGTACTAAGAGAGTTAGAGTAGAATGTAGACTCTACTTATGAGTTTTTTGTGAAGATTGGAATGGGAACTTACGTCTTCTGAACTGCCTTTGGGCACTGAGCAGCCCCTAGTAAGTCTTAGCTATGGGTAGGCTGATGATTCACCCCCAAAGGAATCTGCTGCTCTTGCTCTCTCTCTGTTCCAGGGGCCATTCCAGGCAATCAAATTGCAAGACGGGGCCAGCGCCGCGGCTCACTGGGCTAATCCTCCGCCTTGCGGCGTTGGCACACCGGGTTCTAGTCCCGGTCGGGGCGCCGGATTCTGTCCCGGTTGCCCCTCTTCCAGGCCAGCTCTCTGCTGTGGCCAGGGAGTGCAGTGGAGGATGGCCCAAGTGCTTGGGCCCTGCACCCCATGGGAGAGCAGGATAAGTACCTGGCTCCTGCCATCAGATCGGCGCGGTGTGCCGGCCGCAGCGCGCCGGCCGCGGCAGCCATTGGAGGGTGAACCAACGGCAAAGGAAGACCTTTCTCTCTGTCTCTCTCTCTCTCACTGTCCACTCTGCCTGTCAGAAAAAAATAAATAAATTGCAAGACGGAAGAAGGATGAACTAACCAGACTTTATATCTGCCCATGAGGAGTGTACAATCCACTGAGGGGGACAGGAGAGTGCCCAGGACCAGTGGGCAGTGTGGCAGGTGCAATGCTCGGCTCTATTTTTTTTTTTAAATTTTTTAAATTTTTTTGACAGGCAGAGTGGACAGTGAGAGAGGGAGACAGAGAGAAAGGTCTTCCTTTTGCAGTTGGTTCACCCTCCAATGGCCGCCACGGCTGGCACGCTGCGGCCACCCGATGGCAGGAGCCAGGTGCTTCTCCTGGTCTCCCATGGGGTGCAGGGCCCAAGCACTTGGGCCATCCTCCACTGCACCCCCTGGCTACAGCAGAGAGCTGGCCTGGAAAAGGAGCAACCAGGACAGAATCCGGCGCCCCAACCAGGACTAGAACCCGGTGTGCCGGTGCCGCAAGGCGGAGAATTAGCCTAGTGAGCCGCGGCGCCGGCCATGATCGGCTCTAACAGGAGCAGAAAAAAGAAGCACCCAGGTCTTGTTCTCCCCACCATGGCCCAGGCTCTTCCTCTTCCCTGAATACAACAGGCACCTTGTTGGGTTTTCCTCAGGCCACCTCACCCCAGACACTCACACTGGCCTGAGTGGGGACTAATTTGAATTCACCCAGTGTCCCAGTGCCCTGGCACAAGATCGTGTCTGGAGAACTGCAAAGGACAAACCTGGGAGGACCTGGGCAGGGGGATAGCTTGGCTTCTTCCTCTTGCCAAATTGCCAAGCAACAAACTCACAGCAGGAACTGCTGATGGTGCAAAAGCATATCAGGTTCCAACCTGGAATATTTGTCTTACTAATGTGCCCTGTGTCACACAAGAAACCAGAGCAACGGCGACTTTTATCTCATTACATGCCAGCATCTGCTGTTTGCTCTCTCTCTTATCCCCCCCCCCTTTTTTTTACAACCATCAATTAGCTCCTGGTTTGTCATTTACAAGTGTGTATTTCTGTGCTTCTGTATTTAGGTGTGCACAAAACAAAGACTGGAAAGATGCATGGGTGGTATCCAATTGGGGTGCCAGTGTGACGGTGGAGAGTGAGAGGGAAAAGCAGAGGGAAACTATTTGTGCCTGTCTTTCCCTCTTAGGTGAAGTACTTCAGGTATATGCATTTATTATTTTTTTATGTATATATTTACTTGAGAGAGACAGAGAGCTCCCATTTGCTGATTTGCTCCTCAAATACCTGCAATAGCTGGAGACCTAGACTGGGAACCAGGAACTCCAACCAGGACCCTCCCATGAGTGGCAAGGACTCAATTACTTGTGCTATAACCACTGTCTTGCAGGGTCTGCATTAGCAGGAAGCTGGAGTCAGGAGCTAAAGCTTGGCATTGAACCCAGGTACTCCAGTATGGGACATAGGTGTCCTAAGCCCTAGGCCAAATGCCTGCTCCCCATGTGCGTAGCTTTACAGTTCCCAGATAACCCTTATATATGCTTCTTCCTTCTTTCCACATCCCACACCTGCTTTACAACCAATCGCATACTCCAAATGTTAACAGCAGTTACAACTGAGCATTGGGGCCATAAGAATTTTAAAATTTTTCATCCTTTTGCTTTGTTGATGTTATCAAACATCTACCATGTACCTGTAAACAAGTATAATAGCTAAGTGTTTTGGTTCTGTAACCAAACTTGCTGAGTTTAAACCTAATAGTGGCAGGCTACTGTGTCTCAGCGATGCTCTCTGTAAAAGGAGAAAAATAATCATGACTCTTTGATTGGGTTGGTTCAAGAAATAAATGACTTTCTACACATAAGTGCCTCAAACAGTGCCTAGTACACATGATGTTCAAATAAGCTCCCCATTGTTATTAATACCTAAGGAAACATTAGCAATATATTTTTAATTGTGAAAAATGGAAAGAAGGAGGGGAAAAGAATCCATGATCTGGGCATGTTCTAGGGGCTTATCTAAGCTGGCTAAGCGGGGAAAGCCACACCCCACCATCCCCCTCCCTGAAACAGGAAGCAATGGGCTCTACCTGCCTCTGTTGTGAGGGGGGTCACGTGGGAAGAAGAATAAAGAGCCATGGGAAAGGGCTCTGAAAATATAATATGCAATGTGAAAACAAGGAATGCTTATTATGATTAGGAAGAGGGCTGTGCAGCATTTAAAAAAAAAAAAAAAAAACCACACTGGCTGCCGGCTGCGACGGCTGGTGGCAACAGGAAGGGGATGGCTGGGCTTCCCCTTCCGGCTCTCTGGTTCCGGCCCAGAAACTCCACCCTGGCTGGAGAAGGAAGATTGAGCCTAACTGAGAGGCACCCCAACAATTCCTTTTCCTGTCAGGCATTGAACGGCGCTCTGCTTTGCACATGCATTCCTCTTCCTTTCTCGCAGCTTATTTTCTTGCCTTTAACATCCACACAGCATTACTTCTTAGCAAGCTACAGGCGAGCCGACGGCTGGTACTCACTGAACACTTACTAGTGCCTCTCGTAGACTGAATGCCTGTGCCTCACTCCCCAGATTCCGGTGACGGACTCCTAACCCCAATGCAATACTATCAGGACGTGAGGCCCTTGGGAGGTGAGGGGATCAGGAGGGCAGAGCCATCGTGAATGGGATGAGGGTCCTTTTAAAGGGGACCCCAGAGAGTTCAGTCTGCGCTCCACCACAAGAGGATGCCAGACCACTGTCTCCAAGCTAGGAAATGGGCCCTCACCAGACAGTGAATATGCAGGTGTCTTGATTTTGGACTTTTTCAGCCTCTAGAACTATGAGAGATAAATTTCCACTGGTCAAGAACCCGGTCTATGGTGTCTTTTTGTGGCATTTCGAACTGACTGAGACAGTGCCAGGCATTCTTCTAAGACACAGGTAGTCACTCCTTTATCCTGCACACAATCCTAGGAGATAAATGTCTGCCAGCAAAGTGATGTGTTGGAAATATAATCCTCAAATTATTGTGTTAATGGTGTTTGGAGGCAGGGCCTTGGGGAGGTGATTAGGCTTGAATGAAAGCCATTAGGGTGGACCCCCTTGAGGGCATGCGTGACTTTATAGGAAGAAGAAGGGAGACCCCAGGCTAGCAGGCTTGCTCCACCTCACGGAGCCCTCCTCCATGTTATGATGTATCCAGAAGGCCCTCAGCCTTGGACTTCCCAGCTTCCAGTATGGAGAGCCAAATAAACTTCTGTGGATAAACTAAGCACCTTTTTATAATCTCCATCTTACAGAGGTAGAAATTGAGGCCCAGAGAGGTTAGGTAGCATATACAGTCAGTGTGCAGTGTGGATCTAAGACTGAACCCCAGAAGTCTGGCCACACACTCTTGGTGCTCTTAGCCTCTAAGGCAGTTAGGGAAACAAGTTCCTGGAAGCCCAACCATGCAGCAGGCCCTAACTGCCTCAGTGATATTTTTCTGCATGGCCAGAGGGGCCCACCTGTGCAGAACATTTGCTGAAACTAGGAAGCAGGGCTCATATCTGCCAGCTGCCCTCAGCCCTGAGATGCCCTTTGGGTTTATGAGCCCTGTGGAGCCAGGAGGAAAGTCCAGGCAGTCTGATTCTGCAGCCTGTCCTGTTCATCGCAAGCCTACACCAGCAACACAAATCAGTAAAAGATCTGCAGAAACAAATGCGGAAACAGGATGTCGGTTTTCACAGAGCCTCTGCATTCAGAATCAGTTTCCACCCCATGCTTCCGGCAATTGGTGAGGACGCTGTAAACACTGCAACTTGCCAATGACCCTCAGTTTCAGGAAGAACACCCGGCCCTCATGGCTGGGGAAAGAGCCGACATCATCTGATGCCAGGTGATGTCTGCTGCCCTGACAGTTCCTGGGATCCGTTCCCCCAGGATTCTGGACAGCACATGCTCTGACGGTGGCCCTTCCTCTCACAAAGCATGATGTCACCGTCCAATCCTCAGCCTCAAATGGTTTGCAGATTTTCTGGGGTGACTATTTCCTGTGTTCTGAGATTGCAGGTGGGGAGAGCATTCTGCCTGAGAACTGTGGACAGAATTTATAGGAAAGCTGCTTATTGCAGTCAGGACAGGCTTGGTGGCAAGTAACAGAAAACACAGCCCAAACTGCTGTGAAGAATGCAAGGGAGTGTTGTGGCTCAGGCAATGGAACCATCTCGGGGTAGGTTTAAGGTGAAGGTGGATATAGTGGCTCAACTATGTCACAAAAGACCTGGCTTTCTTTCTGTCTTCTCTGCTTTGTGTGATGTCAAGTCCATGTTAAGGAATGTTCCCTTCCAAGGGAGTAGGAAGGTGACTGGAAGCCTTGGGGAGCATGCTTCCCTGTTCCTCTCCAGCAGAAGGAGGAATGTCTCTCCCACGTTATTACATAGATGTTCTAGGCTGCTGACTGTGTATCTAGGGTCACACGCCTGCCCCTGAGTTGACCACTGCAGCTGTGAGCCATGAGAGCATCCTACTTGGTTTAAATCAATCAAGCCCTACCCCCAGGTCTGCAAACTAAGCCCTGTCAATCTCCTTTGATTTGTAAAAGAATTTGCTGCAGTCATTAAAAATACCAAATAGACTTAATAAACTAATAAAGTAAATGGCAACTACATTCTCATAATCACTCAAATCAAAATCTTGAAATCATTCTTGACTCTTCCATTTCTTTCATTCAACTCCCGTATCCAGGCTATCCTCAAAACCTACTAGCTGCCGGCGCCGCGGCTCACTAGGCTAATCCTCCGCCTAGCGGCGCCGGCACACCGGGTTCTAGTCCCGGTCGGGGCTCCGGATTCTGTCCCGGTTGCCCCTCTTCCAGGCCAGCCCTCTGCTGTGGCCAGGGAGTGCAGTGGAGGATGGCCCAGGTGCTTGGGCCCTGCACCCCATGGGAGACCAGGAAAAGCACCTGGCTCCTGGCTCCTGCCATCGGATCAGCACGGTGCGCCGGCTGCAGCGGCGGCCATTGGAGGGTGAACCAACGGCAAAAGGAAGACCTTTCTCTCTGTCTCTCTCTCTCACTATCCACTCTGCCTGTCAAAAAAAAAAAAAAAAAAAAAAAAAAAAAAAAAAAAAAAAAAACCTACTAGCTTTCCCAGAAAATATATCTACGCTCTGACCCATTCTTCTTTATCCATGGGGACACTCTGGTCCAAGCTACCATTATCTTCCATCAGAATATCATAACAGTCTTCTACCTGGCCTTTCTACTTACTCCCCTTCTGTCTCTTACCCATAGAGAAACCAGAGTAATCCTTTAAAATGCTAAGTTGCTATGGGTTGGTGCATGTCTATATATAAAGGCTTGGTAACCAGGATGGCAGTTTTGGGAGGTGCTGTGCACCTTTAAGAGGTGAGGCTTTGGCCGGTGCCGCGGCTCAATAGGCTAATCCTCCGCCTGCGGTGCCGGCACACCAGGTTATAGTCCCAGTCGGGGCACTGGATTCTGTCCCAGTTGCTCCTCTTCCAGTCCAGCTCTCTGCTCTGGCCCGGGAGTGCAGTGGAGGATGGCCCAGGTCCTTAGGCCCTGCGCCCACATGGGAGACCAGGAGAGGCACCTGGCTCCTGGCTTCAGATCAGCATGGTGCGCTGGCCGCAGTGTGCCAGCCGCAGCAGCCATTGCAGGATGAAACAATGGAAAAGGAAGACCTTTCTTTCTGTCTCCCTCTCTCACTGTCCACTCTGCCTGTCCAAAAAAAAAAAAAATTAATTAATTAAAAAAAAAAAAGAGGTGAGGCCTTATGCAACATCCTTGGATCACTGGTGGCATGCTCTCAAAAGGGCTTATGGTACTCCAAACCCACCCCATCTCTCTTACTCCTGGCTGGAAACATGACTGTTTCACTCCTACACATACTCCTTACAATGATGTGCCCAAACCAATGAACCACCTGAAACTGAACTTGAACTGTGAGCTAAATAAACCTTTTCTTTTTACAAATTAGTTGTCTCAGGTATTTCGTTGTAGTAACACAAAGCTGACTAATGCACAATGTCACATTGTATCCTTCCTCAGCTCAAACGTACCAAGAGGCTCTTATACTAGAGGAAAAAAACCAAAAACTCAAAGACAACAACGGCCAGTAGGGCCCTATGCCATACACACTCCAGCCTGTTGCCTCTTCAGTCTCACCTTCTATCATTCTTCCCTTGCTTGCTCTGCTTTAGCCAGACTGGCTTCTTGCTGTATCCCCAAAATACCAAGCACGCCCCATTGTACTGTTCGTTCGGCCTAGAATACCCTTTTTCCCAGTATTCACCTGGCTCATCCCTTCTGTTCAAAAATGACATCATTATGACCACCCTATGTGAACACATACCCACCCAACATATTTTTTAAATTACTTATTTTCTTTCTTTCTTTCTTCCTCTCTCTCTCTCTCTTTCTTAATTTGAAAGGCAAAGAGACACAGCGGGGAGAGAGATAGAGAGAGGAAGAGAAAGTCTGTTGATTCACTCCCCAGACTCCTTCAATAGCCAGGGCTGAGCTAGGCCAAAGCCAGGAGGCCAGAACAGAATTCATGTCTCCCATGTGGGTGGCAGGGACCCAAGCACTTGAGTCATCACCTGCTGTCTCCAGGGTGCACATTAGCAGGAAGCTGTACTAGAAGAATGAGACTCAAACCCAGGCCCTCCAACATGGGATGCAGGCATCACAGGTAGTATCTTAACCACTGCATAAAATGCCTTCTCTCACCCAGCCAGTCGTTAAGCCTCCTATCCTGCTTCATCTTTCATAGTACTGACCATTCCCTAAAGTATTTCAGTATTTGTTTCAATGTCATTTTTCTCACCTACTGAATAAAACTTCCATGGTAACAAGGATATTCACCACTAAGTCCCACAGAATAATGAAAACTGTGGGGAGCAACTCGGACTAGACTAAGTTACTGGAATTAAGACTTATTCTATGCATCTGCTCTCCCACAATATGGAGCTGGGAGAAAAGAAAACAGCTTCTACACAGCTGCCTCCAGTTCAGCCAATAAACTGTAGGACTTGCTCCTGATTGGAGGAGAGCAGCGTACTCGGCGTGTGGGCAGCCGAGTTAGGATTGGCGGAGGAGGACTATAAAGGAGGAGAGAGACGGCATGTACCAGGAACATCTAGGGGGAACATCTATCTGAAGGAACACCTGTGCAGCCCCCGAGAGAGCCGGCCGGCGGTGTGCCGCTCCCCTGCGGAAGTGGGGAATGTGGCCAGGGGGAACTGCCCTTCCACGGAGGTGGAAGGGATAGTAGCCAACCCGGGAAGAA
Source organism: Oryctolagus cuniculus (assembly GCF_964237555.1). Classification (NCBI taxonomy): domain Eukaryota; kingdom Metazoa; phylum Chordata; class Mammalia; order Lagomorpha; family Leporidae; genus Oryctolagus; species Oryctolagus cuniculus. The sequence continues at coordinate 98,960,608 of NC_091442.1, read as the reverse complement.
CCAGCAGCAAACCCGGGGAGGGCCGAGCAGACGAAAGAACAGCGCAGGGTTTAGTGTCGTTCCTCCACGAAGAGGGGGAGCGACAAAAACATTAATTAAGTAGTTATTGAGAATTAATGAACATTTCAGAACACTTAATACACACAAGAGGAAACAGCTAACAACGATGCAGAAATGTCCAACCTTTCCAATGAACAAAGAAATGTAAATTAAAATATGGCCAAGAATATAGTTTTGCCTATTATTCAGCCAGAAAAAATAAAAATCTATTGCTATGGATAAACTAATAAAATTGGTATTTTAATGTATTTTTGCCAGTCTCATTGATTCATTTATTTTTTATTTGATTTATTTGAAAAACAGGGAGAGAGAAACAGCAAGAAAGTGACAGACAGACAGAGCTCCCATCCACTGGTTCATCCCTCAAACATCCACAACAGCTGGAGATATGCCAAGCTGGGGTTCCAACTGGCACCCATATGGGATGCCAATTTTGCAGGCAACAGCTTAACCCACTGTACAATGGTGGCCCTGAATTGCTCTGCTTCATCCAGGTTTATAGAATCTCTACTATCAGGAACGTCACTGGTTACCCTGACAAGGGATGGGAATGACTGGCAAAGTATGCACAGGCTTTCCATAGCCACAATGAAAAAATTCACATTACTTCCCTTCACACTTCATTGTCTGGAACTACTCATATAGTCCTACCCAATGACAAGGAGGCTGCAGAGTGACGTCTTCTACATGTCCACAAGAAACAAAGAAACAGATGTTGGTAAAAGTTAACAATGTCTGAACAATATCTGCTATAGTCCTTAACCAAGAAATCTTACCTGCTAGAATAACCTAAAGTACATAAAAAGCTACATTAGGAAAAATATTTACTGATGTCTTACTTATTATTCTGATAGATTTAAAGAATCTTAAAACTTAAATAATGAGGAAATGAATTATGGAATTATAGTTTATCCACATATAATAGATTACCATGCAGTCATAAAAATTATAGTTAAAGGACTATCTATATATGGAAAAATGATTATTATAAAACGGTAAATAGAAATCAGGAAAGAAATGAAATGGATACTGTGAGTACATCACCATTAAAAACATACTTAATTTAAAAAGATGCTAAAGAAACACATTAAAGTGTATTGATTTAATACATATTCAACAAATATCTTTGACAGTGAGCGCTACAGATGCAGAGATAAAATACACTTTGTCCTGGAGTTTTTAATGTTTTAGAAGAATGAGCTAAAAGAGATCCTAGCCTAAAGCCAAATCTCTTCTAAAAATTATATTGTTGCTCCCAAGGGTGCATTTTCATTCCATTTTGACCTGAGTCACCCGGACAATTAGGCAGTGAATTATCATTACTTGATAGACAGCTATCGAACATGTCCTATCACCATGTCTCACAGCTGATCAAGACCCTGTACCAAGCCTGCTGACCTCAGAGGTCACACTCTGGTCTAGCTGGAATCCTCATCACACAAGGCTGACCCTCCCTGGCCCCAGCTTCTGGCCTGACAGACTCCTTTACGCAGTGTGCCACATCAGACCCGTGGACGTTCTTGGTGACAAAAACAGTGGTAGGGTGCACAGTTTGGTGCCCGGTAAATTCCAGTGCTTCCCCCAACCTGGTCTACTTGCAGTCTTTCCATCTCAGTGGATGGCGTCTGTATCCTTACCACTCAGGTCAGAACTATGCAGCCACTCTCAACTCTTTATCTCTCACAACATGCAGTGAATCCTTCAGAAAACCCTAGCGATCCCACCTTCAAAATATATTCTAGAATCAGAGCACTTCTCACTCCCTCAATCAGAGCACTTCTCACTCCCTCACTGCTACTACTCTGGTCCAAGCCACCTTCATCTTTCACCCCATTAGTGCAGTAACTCGTCTCCCAGTTCTCCCCTGCCCTGCAGGCTCTTCTCCAGCAAGAGTTGTCTGACCCAGGTAAGTCCTCTGCTCTGCTCAAACCACTCAGCTCAAAAAGTCAAATCTACATTCAAGATTCGATGACCTTGATGACCTCTCTCCAAACCCTCTACCCTTTTTAAAAAAAAAAAAAAAAAATTTATTTATTTATTTGAGAGGTAGAGTTACAGACAGTGAGAGGGAGAGACAGAGAGAAAGGTCTTCCATCCACTGGTTTACTCCCCAAATGGCTGCAATAGCCAGAGCTGTGCTGATCTGAAGCCAGGAGCCAAGAGCTTCCTCTGATCTTTCAAACGGGTGCAGGGGCCCAAGGACTTGGGCCATCTTCTACTGCTTTCCCAGGCCAGAGCAGAGAGCTGGGTTAGAAGAGGTGAAGCCGGGACTAGAGCCGGTGCCATATGGGATGCAGTGCAGCAGGCGGAGGATTAACCTACTGCACCAAAGTGCCAGCTCCATCCTCTGCCCTTTTGGATTCAAGCCTTCTGTTAGCAATACGGTATAACATTTCCTTTATAGTCCAGAAATGGAATTCATAGATATCCACACTTGATTTTTAAAAGAATCATATAATATCCCATATAATACATAAAGTGGAAATAAAAAGAAAATAACCCATAATAAGAAACGTATCTTAATATATCAATGCCCAGGCCCAACTGCATTAGAAGACAAAAACATCCCCGTGAATTTCAGGAACATCCAGTATCAGGTGGTACTATCCACTACAAACCACTGACATATACCTTCTAGGCTACCTTCCTCTATTTGAACTCAACATTGACCATCATGTTCTTCACCCTGGCTGCTCCAGCCACGCCTAGCTTCCCTGCTGTTTCCAGGGCACACCAGCAAAGTTCCTGCCTGGAATCTTTGCAATGTACCCTTCCCACTGGAGCCACCTGGCTCAGTCCCTCACTCCCCCAAGGCTTTGCTTAGAGAAGCTGGCCCAGACCAGCGCCTTTAAAATAGCAAGCTCCCCTCACCCAGACTGCACTCTGTCGTTCCTCCCTGCTTATCTTTCTCTGTACCTCTTATCTGACATCCTAGGTATGTTATTTATAGGATATTGTCTGTGCCTGCTCCTTTGGGCTCACAGACTTTTCCTGTTTGTCCTTTACTGAATCTCCATTATTTAAGTGGATGCCTAGCATAAAGTGGGTGTTCAATAAATATTTGTTGGGTAAATGAAAACAGTGAGCAAAGGATAAGGATTGAGTGACTGAAGAAACGATGCATGAATGAATTGCTACAGATGTTAGCAATCATTCCGTTGCTCTTGAATCACTCCCCTCCAGTCTTTTCTGCCAGCTAAAATGTGTCCTCTTCTACCTGCTCGTTGCTTTCCACTAGATACATTCTCTGTCCCTAGTTTGCTGCTTGACCCGGCTTCCTCTAACCATGACTCACTCCCAGGTATGATAATATTGTGACCGCTTCCTGGCAACACCCACCTTGTCCTCCTTCCTGCCTTCTATCCTGTCTTCTTGCCCTCTATTGACCCAAACACTCCATAGCTTCATGCACAAATGTACTTCCCCTAACACACCTGTCAAAACCCTTCCATCTTGCAAGAGTAAATTCAAAAGCCTCCACCTTTAATAACTGATCCATCACCCAGAAGTAGTTCCATGCTCCTAAGAGCTCATGAATTATTTGTTAATTCTTATGTTTCTCATCACACCCTTTGCTGTATCAAATCTTCATGTGTTCACAAAGTTTACATTGTTTAAGGGCAGGGAGTGAGTCTTATTCATCTCCTTCACCTTACATCAGAGATAAATGGTCAATAAATATTAAATGAGATACTTGATGCAAAGCCCCAGTGCAGTTCCTGCCACAAAGGACTGCTCAACCCTTGCTGTCTGGTAATGAGCTCCTACATGGGGAGGTAGAGTTCAGGTCCAGCCAGATGACACCGACAACGTGTGAGGGCAGCAGGTGCATTTTGGGAACCTGTGATGTGTCTGAGTACTCACTTCTCACTCCCTGTGGTTCTTCCCATCTGTAGCAAGTGCCCCAGGTAACCCGAGCCCACCTGAGTTCTCCCAAAGAGTGGACAGTTCCTGGCACAGGCAGCTTCCCCTCCCGAGTGCCTGCATGGATATACAAAGGTGCTTCAAAAAGTCGGAGGGAAATAGATTTAGGAGACTACATTTTCCATCAACTCTTTGGAGACCCCTCAGATTATCTTCTTTCCATGTCTATTATGAAGCCTGCTAGGCTGGCTGGAAATTCAACCACAGATGGCAGGGAGGGTACGTAATACTCCTGGGGCCAACCCTCAACCAGTCTGGATGGGAGTTGTTGGAAAAGTGCCCCAGCCTCCCTGGCTTCTAGAGAGACAGTTCTGCAGCATGTTCACCTAGCTCCTCAAAAGGCCTCTGCCGGGGCTGAGTCCCTGCTGCTCACAACAGTAACCTGATTCTGGCATTTCTGCCTTCCCCTGCTTTCTAGGAGCACTCCCCTAACTGTATGCACTGGAGTCCCGCTTGTGAGGGAGCCATCATTACTTCACCGTCCTGAAGAAGTGGTTACCAAGCCCCTTGGCCTCACAAAGTCCTAACTGCACCCCACTAAGACACACCTTCCCTGTGGTCTATCAGCCCCAGCTCCCTGTCAATGACAGGAGAGAGAGGAGGGAAGCATCTTCGCTTACCTGCAGAGACAAAGAATTAGAGAGTGGGTTGGAAGATACTTGTAGACTTTGTCCTAGGTCTGCCTCTATCCTTACAGAAATTGCCCCCAAGGAAATGGTTGCACTGATCCACCATTTAAAAGCACAGGCCTGCTCTCTTAGATGTGATCAAGTCCTAGACGCCTGTAAGGACAAATCCCTACCTTAAGAGGCCATAATGCTATAAAGACACAAAAGAGTCACTGTGTTGCAGCTCGGTTATCTTGGTGCTGTGTATGTTCATCAAAGAGGCTGCTCGGTGTGCATCAAAGCCAGCTCCCTCTTCTCACTGAGTGCATAACTAGATCATACCCTCGGCCTCCTTTGTACTAGATGCAATCATGATTGAATTCTAGCAAGTGGATGGGAACAGCACTGACACCACCACTTCCAGGCTCCGTCATCAACAGCTCCCATGGATGATCCTACACGTCTCACTAATCCAGTGCCTGAAGGCAAAGGACTCCATGGCCCTGGGGCACAGTAGAAGCCAAGGTGAAGTAGCCTGAGACCCTTAATCATCCTGTGGAAGAGGCCTACATTGGATTGAGTATGAGAAGAAATCGATTTGGGGGGATATTAAACTACTGAAGTGCCTTGGTTTGTTAAAGCATCTACTATTACATCAACCAATAAAAAACTCAGTACTTAGAGTGCTGCCACAACAGAAATCCAAGATAATACAGCCTTGGTCTAGCAGTTGAGTGGTAACTGGTAAGGAAAGTAATATAAGCAACTGGACAGAAGGAAATCAAACATGTGGCTAACCGTTTCCTTGAACGGCAGAAAGCATGCCTAATAAGCCTGTAGTTCTGGGGAAAGTCACCAGAAAGAGCAGTAGAATACGTGTTGACTTTTCCCAGGGTAGAGAACAGGGTGAGGAGATTGAGGTTCCTGGGACACAAAAGAAAGGAGGCAGTCACTTGCATGACCCTGCTCTTAGCAAGATGTTACAAGAGACGAGTTTGTGGAAGATGGATGGGGTTTCAAACAAAGTGAGAGGCTAGAGAGAGTAGAGAAACACAAGGCCCCAAGCACTCTAAAGACCCACCCCATCTGGGTCCCCAAGAGCGAGAGACAAAGTCCTTTGTGACTCAGACCTACTGGCCAAGACCTGATAGGATGAGACTGTCCCATCTTTTTCAGTCCATCTAGGCTGCTAATACATGTTGCCATGGAGGAGGTGGATTATAAACAATAGAAGTTTCTTTCTCATGGCTCTAGGGGCTAATTCTGAGATCAAAGTGCAAGCATGGTTGGGAGCTAGAGGGGACTGTCTTTCAGGTTGCAGAAAGCCATATTTTTTTTAAGATTTATTTATTTATTTGACAGGCAGAGTTACAGAGAGGCAGAGAGAGAGAGAGAGAGAGAGAGAGAGAGAGAGAGATGTCTTCCATCCGCTGGTTCACTCCCCAGATGGTCTCAATGGCCGGAGCTGGGCTGATCCATAATCAGGAGCCAGGAGGTTCTTCTGGGTCTCCCACTTGGACCATCTTCCACCACTCTCCCAGGCCATAGCAGAGAGCTGGATCGGAACTGGAGCAGCTGGGACTCCGAGCGGCACCCATACAGGATGAAGGCACTGCAGGTGTCAGCTTTACCCCATACGCCACAGCACTGGCCCCCCAGAGAGTCATCTTTCTATATCCTCATGTGGCAGAAAAAGGACGAGTGAGCTCTCTGCGGTCTCCTTTATGAGAAAATTAATCTCACTGGGAGGGCTTCACCCTCATGAGCTAATCATCTCCCAAAAGGCCCCACCTCCTTGGGATATCATCACCAAGGCACTAGGATTTCAACACATAACTTTTGAGGGGACATAAACATTCAGACCACTGTACCATTCATGGCATTTGTTCAGAGAGTTTCAAGGCAGCTATTATTAAGAGAGCAGCACAAGCGAAGAAGTAAATAAAGGAGGGAAACTTGAAAAGTATGTCTGGGCAAGAATTTTGGGTGTGATCATTTTGTTAACAGAATTTATGGGAAGCAAAGATTAGATGCTTTCTAAGTTTCTGGAGAATTATATGGATAAAGAAAAACTGAGACTACATTTAAAAGGCCTTTGACGTTCAGAACCTTGAACCAAACCTGAGTCCCCAAACTTCTACAAGCCAGGAAGTGGGATTCAAACGCTATGTAGCCCTCTCAGAACATGGGCTCCCAGGACACATAATCTAGCGTCACAGGTGGCCGTGGAAGATAACAATCAAAGAAGGACCTTCCAGGGAGCAGGTGGAGACCATAGAGAGCAGGACAGAGAGCTCTTCCTAGAGTTCCAGATCAGAGTGTGATGGGAAGGGTGCAACCAGGGAGCACAACCCTATTCCCAGAACAGGGTCACCACATAAAGCCTCATCAGGATGTCACCATGGCCATGACTCAGAATCACTGGGCATCTCCCTTTCTTAAAATAAAAGGGGGCCAGCATTATGGCACAGTGGATTGAGCCACTGCCCATGGTGCTGGCATCTCATATGAGTGCCAGTTTACATCCTGGCTGCTCCACTTCCCATCCAGCTCTCCAATAATGCACTTGGGAAAGTATCAGATGATGGGACCCTGCCATATTTGTGGGAGACCCGGATGGAGTTCCAGGTTCCTGGCTTCAACTTGGCCCAGCCCTGGCCATTACAGCCATTTAGGGAGTGAATCAGCAAATGGAAGATTCTCTCTCTCTCTCTCTCCTTCTCTCTTTCTCTCTCTCTTCTGCAACTGTGCCTTTCAAAAAATAAATAAATAAATATTTTTAAAAATCCAAATAGGTGTGTCCTACCCTTGCCCACCACTTAGTATGAACATGAGTGGTTAGGAAGACAGCTTGTCCTTTCAGCTGAGGATCAATGGACAATGAGGATAAAAAAGGCAACATATCACCTAGAAATCCTGGGTTTTTAGCTAAATGCAATAACTGGAAGAGATGTTGGGTTATCTATTTTGGAGGAGGAGAGAGTGTGTTTGTGCAGGAAGGTTAGGTAGGTGAGGTTATTTGGTAATCAGAAAGGCGGCCTGTGTCTGAATCTGCTATGTGTTTACCAAATACATTTCATCTTTTACCTTGGAAATCAGCTAGACTTTATTTCCAAAAGAACACTTACAGGGCTGGTGCTGTGGAGTAATAGGCTAAGCCCCAGCCTGCAGCACCAGCATCCCACAGGGGCACCGGTTCATGTCCCAGCTGCTCCTCTTTCGATCCAGCTCTCTGTTATGGCCTGGGAAAGCAGTGGAAGATGGCTCAAGTGCTTGGGCCCCTGCACTCACGTGGGAGACCTGGAGGAAGCTCCTGGTTCCTGGCTTTGGATTGGCACAGCTCTGGCCATGGCAGCCATTTGGGGAGTGAACCAGTGGATTAAAGACCTTTCTCTCTGTCTCTCCTTCTGTCTGTATCTCTACCTCTCAAATAAATAAATAAATCTTAAAAAAAAAAAAAGAGAACACCACAATTAGATGCAGATGTGCATTGAGTAATGGCAATGGCATCAGAGCAAGAAGATGCTCCCTGCTCCCTCTATTAAAAATCTCTAGTTTTTTTTCCTTTCTGCAGCTGGCAGAGAAGGACTTAAGCACTGTAGGGTACAGGAAAGCTATAGGAGGAAAAGTGCTTCAAATTATATTGGAGGGGGCCAGCTCTGTGGTGTAGCAGGTAAAGCCACCATTTGCAGCACCAGCATTACATATGGGCACCAGTTCAAGTCCTGGATGTTCTACTTTCATTCCAGCTCTCTGCTCTTGTACCTGGGAAAGCAGAGGAAGATGGCCCCAAGTGTTAGGACTTCTGCACCCATATTGGAGACCTGGAAGAAGCTCCTGGGTCCTGGCTCCTGGCTTCGGGTTGGCCCAGCTCTGGCCTTTGCAGCCATTTAGGGAGTGAACCAGCAGAGTCTCTCCCTCTCTCTCTCTAACTCTGCTTTTCAAATGAAATAGATAAATCTTCAAAAAAAAAATCATATGGGAGTGAGAAATAAACATATATTTGATTAAGTCAACAAAAATTTTAGGGTTTTAACTCACTTGACAGATTTGTTATCAGGATTGAATGAGTTAATCAATGAAAAATTGTGCCAGGCATGTTGGTTACTGTTATTTGCTTGAGAACAGGTAAAAATCTGTCCTAACTATGCTTGTCAGAAAGCAGTGGCAACAGCAGTGGAGATCAACATAAACTCAGGATGGTGTTCCTGCCTTCAATCTGAAAAGTTTTACAGCCTTTAAGAGCAGACTCTAATCTTGGGCACACTCTGGTATTGTAATACCTTTTCTAAATTATCTGCTGGGTCAACTCTGAATTTCAGTCCTTTGGTACTATATAAGCTCCAAAGCTAAAACACTATTTTAGAACATGTTAAACAAACTCAGAACAGTGTGTGGTAAGCAAATATCCAGGTAACTTTAAGGGCTTAGATACACAGCACTGAAAGACAAGGTGGGAACTTCCAATACAATAGCCTGCACTAGAGCAGAAAATTGAGATTCTAGCCAAGAGTACAGCTGCAAGACTAGCTGGACCTGGCTCCTACTAACCTAAGAGTTGGAAGGATGGAAGGAAGAAGGAAAAAAGGAAGGAAGGAAGGAAGGAAGGAAGGAAGGAAGGAAGGAAGGAAGGAAGGAAGGAAGGGAGGGAGGGAGGGAGGGAGGAAGGGAGGAGGAAGGGAGGGAAGGAGGGAGGGAAGAAAAAAGGAAGGAAGGAAGGAAGAAGGAAAATGCACACCATGTTTTCTGACTGCTTTCTGAAAACAAAGTCAGTTGTTGACAAATTTCACTTGCTCGCTGAAACAGGCTTTAAAAAAAAAACAATATTTATTTAATTGAAAGGCAGAGTGACAGGGAGAGAGAGGGAGAGAACTTCCATCAACTGGTTCACTTTCCAAATGGCCACAAGATCCAGGGCTGGGCCAGGCTGAAGCCAGGAGCCAGGAACTCCATGCTAGTCTCCCACAGATGGCAGAGGTACTTGGGCCATCTTCTGCTTTCCCAGGTGCATCAGCAGGAAGCTGGATCTGAAGCAGAGCAGGTAAGATATGGGATACAAGTGTGCCAAGTGGCAGCTTAACCCATTGCTCCCTGAAACAAGTTTTTAAAAGTAGAGGTGGGTATTATATACAAGAATTTCTACCTTTGTGATATTCTAAGAAGTCTTGTTTAATTCAGTTCTACAAATACCTATTGAGGCTGTACTATATGCCTGTTTTTTGTTTGTTTGTTTGTTTGGCTTTGTTTTGTTTTTTACAGGCAGAGTGGGCAGTGAGAGAGAGAGACAGAGAGAAAGGTCTTCCTTTGCCGTTGGTTCACCCTCCAATGGCCGCCGTGGCCGGCGCGCTGCCGCCAGCGCACCGCGCTGATCCGATGGCAGGAGCCAGGAGCCAGGTGCTTTTCCTGGTCTCCCATGGGGTGCAGGGCCCAAGTACTTGGGCCATCCTCCACTGCACTCCCTGGCCACAGCAGAGAGCTGACTTGGAAGAGGGGCAACCAGGACAGAATCCGGTGCCCCGACCGGGACTAGAACCCAGTGTGCCGGCGCCGCAAGACAGAGGATTAGCCGAGTGAGCCGCGGCGCCGGCCCTATATGCCTGTTTTTAACATGTTTGGTCTTCAAAAATGAAATTATAACTATAGGATTTGTTGTTTTCAATGTGCAATGTGTTTGTTGGTGTCATAAGGAATGCTGTACCATGAGAATGAGAAGAAAAGGAGTTGTTACAGAAGGAAGACCCTGCTAACGTGAGTAACAAGAACAATGCTGAAACCTTGTGCTTTTGTTAACCAATAACAGGGTTTGAAATGGAAAAGTTATTTCTGTTTTCAAGATGGAAAAGTGAGTATTGAATCACATAGCTTTTTGTGGATCCAAAATTTTTTCAAAAATCAGACCCTAAGGTATTCGCTTAAAGATGCCAACCCTATAAAAGGGTAAGATGGTGCTCAGCATTCAAAGCCTTCTGTAGGTCTTTGGGTAGCCATTCCAATTCACCAGAGATCGCCAGTCAGGATTCCAAGGTCAACGACAACCACCGCTTGAGAGTGTCATGAGCCCTGAACTTTCCACTAAGCTCTCCTTCCCCACTTAGTCGTGGGCAACCATCATCATTTGTTGGACTCTTCTCCTGTTTATTTTTTTAAAAAAGATTTATTTTATTTATTTAAAAGACAGAGTTATAGAGAGAGGTAGAGACTGAGAGAGAGAGAGGTCTTCCATCTGCTGGTTCACTCCCCAAATGGCTGCAATGGTCAGGACTAGGCCAATCTGAAGCCAGGAGCCAGGAACCAGGAGCTTCTTCCAGGTCTCCCATGTGGGTGCAGGGGCCCAAGCACTTGGACCATCTTCTACTGCTTTCCCAGGTGCATTAGCAGGGAGCTGGATTTTAAGTAGAGCAGTCGGGACTCGAACTGGCATCCATATGGGATGCCGGTGCTACAGGCTGGGGTTTTAACTTGCTGTGCCACAGAGCTGGCTCCTCTTCTCCTGTTTATGTTTCAAAAATTAAAATCACCTAGTTCTTTGGAACATAATGCAATCACAAATATGATTGGCCTTATTATATAAAGAATTCCTACTAGCCAATAAGAAATTGCAAATAATCCAAAAATATATAAACACAAATAACAAATTAACAAGAGAATTAATACAATTAGCCAAAATACATTTGCAAATTTGACTTCACTAGTAACCACATTAATATAAGTTAAAATAACAAATATAATTTTTCTCTTATCAAAAAATTTATATTTTTTAGGTTGGCGCTATGGCTCACTAGGCTAATCCTCCGCCTGCGGTGCCAGCACCCTGGGCGCCGGATTCTGTCCCGGTTGCCCCTCTTCCAGGCCAGCTCTCTGCTATGGCCCAGGAGTGCAGTGGAGGATGGCCCAAGTGCTTGGGCCCTGCACCCGCATGGGAGACCAGGAGAAGCACCTGGCTCCTGGCTTTGGATCAGCGCAGCGCACTGCCACAGCCGGCTGCAGTGGCCATTGGAGGGTGAACCAACGGCAAAGGAAGACCTTTCTCTCTGTCTCTCTCTCACTGTCCACTCTGCCTGTCAAAAAAAAAAATTATATTTTTTAAGATTTAGTTTTTTTGAAAGACAGATTGACAGATAAAGAGACAGAACGAGCAAGCGAGCGAGAGAGAGAAAGAGATCTTCAATCTGCTTGTTCATTCCTCAAACAACTGTAACAACCAAGGCTGAAACCAGGAGCCAAGAAATCCATACGGTCTCCCGTGTGGGTGGCAGCAACCCCAGCACTTGGACCATCATCCACAACATCCCAGGCACATTCGCAGGGAGCTGTACCAGAAGCACAGTAGCCAGGACTTGAATTGGCACTCCAGTTGACATGCCATGCAGGCATCCCCAGCAGTGGCTTACACCACTGGGCCACAATGCCACCCCAAGAGAAAAGTACAGAAGACCAAAAGATGGAGTACAATGAGGGATTTAAAATGGAGCACTTCCACATATTGCTGGAAGGGATATAAATTAACATGAGGTTTCTAGAGTTTACATGCCTTAATAAAACAAATGAATTTAAACAATAAAAGTATGTGGTTTGACACAGTGAGTTCTTTTTCTAGAAATGATCATGGATATGAAAAATACTAGTTAGAAAATGGGTCATTGCAGAGTTGTTTATCACTATGAAAATCTGGAAATAAACTAAATGTCCAACAATACATGATTAGTTAAATAATGATGTCATATTGTTTTAGACTGGCAGACAACCACTCAAAATAATGCAGGATATTTAATCACCAGAAAAATGCTGCTAGGAATTAAATGTGTGCACCTCCCACCTATATTCATATGTTGAAACCCTAATCCTCAACATGATACTTTTTTGTTTGTTTGTTTGTTTGTTTGAAGTTAACTTGCTCCCTTAGAAAAAGACGAGAGAGGGCCTGGCACTGTGGTATAGCAGGTAAAGCTGCTGTCTGGGGCACTGGTATTCAAATCCCAGTTTGAATCCTGGCTGCTCCACTTTTGATCCAGCTCCCTGCTAATATGTCTGGGAAAGCAGTAGAAGATGGCCCAAGTGTTTGGACCCCTGCACCCACGTGGGAGACCCAGAAGGAGCTCCTGGCTCCTGACTTCAGATTGGCCATTTGGGGAGTGAACCAGCAGATGGAAGATCTTTCTCTCTGTTTATCATCCTCCCATCCCCCCATAACTCTGGCTTTCAAATAAATAAATAAATAAATCTTAAAAAACAAAACAGACATAAGAGAGATGAAGGCAGCTACTTGCAAAAGATAAAGATGGCCCCCAGCAGGAACCAAATCTACCAGCCACTTGATCTTGGACTTCCCAGCTTCTAGAACTGTGAGAAATAAATGTGTATTCTTTTAGCCACCAGTTTATAGTATCTTATGATAGTAGTCTGAGCAGATGAAAATGGAAATTAGTACTGAGAAGTGGGGTGCTCATTTAACAGTTACCTAAAAATGGGGGGATAGTTTTGGAACTGGACAGAAGCTGGAGAAGTTCTGTGATCCATGCTAGATAAAGTCAAGACTGTGAAAGGGTTGCTGAAGATGACTGTGGTGAAGGATCTAAAAGAAAAGAGGAGCACTGGCGAGAAAGCCTCCACTTTCTTAGAAAATACGTAAATATTCATGAACAGAATGGGTGGTGAGGGCCATTCTTATTTTATGAGGTCGCAGATGGAGATGAGAAGCACATTAGCAGACAATGGGGAAAGGCTTCTTATAAAGTGGCAAATAATTTGGCTTAATTATGTTCATGTTTTAGTGTTTTGTGGAAAGTAAAACTTCCAAGCAATGAAACTGCATTCTTAGCTGAGGAGATTTCTAAGCAAAATGTTGCAGGAGTGGCTTGGTTCCTTGTGACTGTTGATAATAAAATGTGAGAAGAGAGAAATGAACTGAAGAAGGAAGAAACAGAAATTTAAAGTTTTGGAAAATTTTCAGTCTGTCTATATTATTAAAAAACAAAACAAAACGAGAAGGCCTGTTTGGAAGAGAAAAGTAAGGGTGCAGTGGGTTGGTCATTTGATAAGGAGATCAGTGTGGAAATGAACCACAAACCTAATCAAACATCCCAGCAGGAACAGTTTGAGCTGAAAGGGACAGAGATGGGTTGCAATAATGTTAAGGACACTATAGTGAGTTATCCAGATGCTAAACTTTTTCAACATCAATGATAATTCAGATGCTCCTCAACTTACAATGGGTTACATCTCAACGAATCCATCATATATTGAAAATATCCTAAGTACAAAATTCAATTATTATACCTAATCTACCAAACCTCCAGCTTAGCAACTTAGTACACTGTGGCGCACTGGGTATTCACCTGCATTCTTGTTGCATCTATATTCCTACCTCTCCCTCTTCCATTGGACTATCTGAAGCAGATCTCAGACATCATCATTTCAACCATAAATAAAAACCTTGCCATTGATGTTGTGCAGAGAAAGGCTGTGGGAAGTAGGCATGGAGGAGGAAGGGGGTGGGGCAGAGTGGAAGTAGGGATGTTACAGAACCCTAAAATCTGGGTCTGCTCACTTTCTTAGTCAATCACTAACATTGGGGGTGTAGGAAGAAATAGGTATTTATTTGCACAGCACTAAAGAGGGAGTATGAATAGCCATCACTTAATTCTTCAAGAAGTTAAAGATAAGAATCTTTCAGGTTGAAATTGGGGTTAAGATCAGTTAAGCGCATGATCAGTTCATTTGTAGGTCTGGTTGGTCTGCAGTGCTCATCATCCCTTCTTTGATTAGTCTTTAATACTGTTGGGAATTTTGATGCTGGCAAAGTGGGCTCCAGTTAGTCTAGGGGCTGAGTGTCAGTGGCTGTGACTTTTTGCTCAGAGCTTAAAAAAAATGAAAGACAAGACCCAACATCAAGATGTTATCTACAGAAGAGATAAATGGCCTGGGCAGTCTTGTGATCTGCAACCCTGTGGGGCCAGCTGGGCCTAGAGCATCACGCCCTCAATTCAGTGAGGTAATTGTAGTGAGAGGTTGATTCACAATCATCAAACAGGGCAAAAACCCTTAAGTTTAGGGAGGGAGACTGGGAGAACAGGGCTTGATAGTGTCTAGTTATCTACAGCAAAGGCAAGGGACACAGCTTCTGCGGGGGAATCTGGTAGCTTGGAATTGAACAGAAGTAAAACAAGAGATGTGAACACACTGAGGCTCTACTGTGGGTTCAAGGTGACTGATAGCCAGGGGATTACGTGTGAGCCATGAGGAAAAGAAAGGACTCAAGGATGACTCTTAGGGCATGGCAAACAATACTGTGTGGTCATCCAATTCCATTTTCTCTTCTCACTGGCCACACACCTGACTACATTTCCCAAACTCCCTTGTAATTATTAGAGGTCAAGTGACTGAGTCCAGGCTGATGAAATTTAGAAGAAAACAGTGTCGGCTATGGTTTGGATATTGGTTTCAGTATTCCCCAAAAGTGCATGATTAACAACTTATCTTCAAGGTAGTGCTGTTGGGAGGTGGTGAAATTTTTAAGGGGTAGGGTCTGATGGGAGATCCTTAGGTCATTGGAGATGTGTCCTTGACAGGAACAGTGGGACCTCTCTCCCCTCTCTCCCCTCTCCCCTCTCCCCCCTCTCTTCTCTCCCCTCTCTCTCCTCTCCCCTCTCTCCTCTCTCCCCTCGCCCCCTCCCCTCCCCCTCTCTCCTCTCCCCTCCGCCCTCTCCCCTCTCCCCTCTCTCTCCTCTCCCCTCTCTCCTCTCCCCTCTCTCTCCTCTCCCCTCTCTCCTCTCTCCTCTCCCCTCTCTCCTCTCCCCTCTCTCTCCTCTCCCCTCTCCCCTCTCTTCTCTCCCCTCTCTCTCCCCCTCCTCTCCCCTCTCCCCTCTCTTCTCTCCCCTCTCTCTCCTCTCCCCTCTCCCCTCTCTCCTCTCTCCTTTCCTCCCCTCCCTCTCTCTCCCTATTTGGAGATGTAAGCTCACCACACTTATCTGCTCCCACCATAATATGCTAAATCTGCCATCCTCGCCAGAGGCCAAACCAGTGGGGCCACCTGATCTTGGACTTCAAACCTCCCAAACTGTGAGCTAAATAAGCCCCTTCTCTTTATGAAGTTAGCTGCCTCACACATATCATTACAGTGATGAAAAGCTGACTGCTTCCTATTTCCAGGCACACATCCTCCTCCTGCCTTCTCTCATCCTCTGCCAATCAAATGCAGGGTATCCAGGCCTGTGACGCTAAGCTTTGAAGGATGCTTCTGTACTGAGGAGTTTTAAAAACTTCTAACCCGCTGTACCCTGATGCTTCTGTAAAATATAATAAAAATAAATTACTAAAAAAATCAGAATCTTAAAAAGACAAAGTATAAGCCCAATTCTAATTTTTATTGTTAGATTCAATAATCCTAAAGTTATTCTGTCAAGCTGTCATAAAAGTTTCTAAATTCTCTTGGAATGGGCTTTTAATCTAGTAGTTAAGATACCAGCTGGTAATATATTGGAGTGAAATGGACATTTTGAGATTCGATGATTGTTTATAGCTCTTGTCTCTTCTGTTGAGGAACAGTGTTTCTGTTTTTTGTTTTTTAAGATTGTATTTATTTATTTGAAAGGTAGAGTTATAGACAGTGAGAGGGAGAGACAGAAAGGTCTTTCATACGTTGGCATAATCTCCAAATGGCTGCAATGGCTAGAGCTGTACCAATCTGCAGCCAGGAGCTTCCTCCAGGTCTCCCACCAAGGTTCATGGGCCCAAGCACCTGGGCCATCTTCCACTGCTTTTCCAGGCCATAGCAGAGAGCTGAATCAGAGGAGGAGCAGCCGGGACTAGAACCAGTGCCCACATGGGATGCCAGCACAGCAGGCAGAGGCCTAACCTACTACACCACAGCACCAGCCCCAACAGTGTTTTTTTTCTTCATACTATGTGTTGAACTCTTTTACTTAGCGTAGGGTTAACTGTACGGTCATTAAGTAAACTGAAATTAGATCTTCATAAAAATTAAGAATGGGAATGGGAGAGGGAGGAGGAAGAAGGGTTGGAGCATGGGTAGAGGGAGAATAGGGTAGGAAGTATCACTATGTTCCTAAATCTGTATTTATGAAATATATGAAGCTTGTATAATGTAAATAAAATTTAGAATAACAACAAAAAAGATACCAGTTGGGACATCTGCATCCTATATCAGAGTGCTTGGATTTTAGTCTTGCCCCTGCTTCCAATCCAACTTCCTAATAAGGTACACCTGACCTGGGGAGCAGTGGGGATGGCTCGAGTGCTTGGGTCCTTGTCACACATGCAGCAGACCTGGACTGAGTTCTTGGCTCCTGGCTTCAGCCTGGCTCAGCCCTGGCTGTTGCAGGTATTTGGGGAGTTAAACAGCAGATGGAAGAGTTCTTTCTCCTTCTCTTTTCCTCTTTTTTTTTTTCTTTCTCTCTCTCATCCTTTTAAATAAATCAAAACAAACAAATATTTTATGTTCAAAAATTCTCTCAATTCATAATTATCTTATCATGAACTGGTATCAAAGTGCAGGTAAGCCAGCACTGGCCTATGGACCATGGTTTGAGTAGCAGTACTCTAAGAAATGGAGTCACAAGGCAGAAGCAGCCTGGGTCCCTGAATGGCTGTGTGGACTACGGGAATCTTTCCTCCCCTGCCTTGCCTCTCGCTACAGCCAACCTACATCAGACTATGACATGAGTAAGAAATAAACCTTTGTTGTGTTAAGCCACTGAGAACTTGGAGTTGCTTGTGTGAAAGTTAGCATATCCTCACTAATCTAATAGGCTATCTATAGTTATACACCCATGGATTCAACCAATCATAAATTAAGATTATTTTAGGAAAAGTGCATCTACACTTACCATGTGTCATAAGGACTTTTTCTTCTCATTGTTTTCTCATAAATAATATGGTATAACAACTATTTACATGGCACTGTCATTTTATTGGGCATTATAAGTAATCTAGAGATGCCTTAAAGTAGAGGGGGCGATATGCATATGTTATAGGCAAATCCTGCACCATTTTACACAAGGGACTTGAGCATCTACAGATTTTGGTATCCAAGGATGCAATCCTATGTGGATACTGAGGAACCACTGTTCCTAGGGTTTTGGTCTGCATAACTAGGTGGAGGCTATTCATTGAGTTGGGAAGACTGAAGAAAGAACATTCATCTCTTGTTTTCTTTTGGAGCCAAGCTGTTTGGAAGGATTATTTAGCCTCACTAGATGCTTTCTCAGCTTGTGATAATTTGGTGCTTACCCTTAACACTTTACTGAAACTGCAGGTGCTAAGGGTGATCGAGAGTGCCAACCATGTAGTTCAAAGGCTACCCCCTCTGTCAATACTTGACTGATTTCCTCAAGAAGGGACAGTTGTTGGCATATCTGTTGTTCCATGCCATTAAGTTGCTATTTCATTACACTAAGTAAGAGCAGGGACCACTTGTGTTGAATGAATGGACTCTGTCCAATACGAGAGTCACACCACGGAGCTGTGTGGGATCCTCGAGGACAAGGCTGTACTCCCTGTCTTCCCACCATCCTGACCACTAACACCTGCTAACTTACACAGTTTGCCCTGGGTTCTCCTTAGTAACCATTGCTATGTGCTCCCTCTGAGAGCCGGGGGCGGCGGGATGGGGGGCTCCTTCCTTGCCTTTTCCTAACTTCTGGTGGTGTCCTCAACTCCAAGCTGTATAACCCCAAGGTCAGCTTCATCAGACATGGTGTCCTCTCTGTCTTCTTGTGGCAGACTTCTTTAAAAGGACTCACTCTACTCCAAGCTGACTTCCTCTTAACCGATCATACCTGCAATGGCCCTATTCCCAAACAGGTCACATTCTGAGGTATGGGGTGGGATTAGGCCCCTGACGTGTATTTTATGGGGGGATAGGGACACAACTCAACCCACAACACTGCTGTTAAGGAGCTCGTAGCCTGCAAAAGAGCCTTACAGTAAATGCATCACCACACGAATGAAGACAAAAATCCCACGTGCAGTAAATGCTCTGCTAGCAACGGGAACAAGCAGATGTCTGCAGGAGATGGCAGGGGTGACAGAGAAAGCTTCTCTGAGGCAGTGACACTTCAGCACAGCCAGAAGCTTGCTGGGGCCAGAGACTGCCCCATAAGGGAGTCCCAGGCTGAGGGGAAATTTGACAGTGGCACAGACAAGGCCCTCCCCCAAGGGCAGCAAGATAAAGCCTGTCCATGTCACTTCAGTAATCTGAATGGTACCAAACAGTTGTGTGTGAGTGGAAAATTCAGTGACTCCACTGCGTCCATCCAAGAAGGCAGGTCTGGGGTGGGTGGGTGTTGCAGTTTGTGAATTAAGCCACATCTTGGGGCACCTGCTTCCCATATGGGAGTGCCTGATTCAACTCCAGCTCCTCCACTTCTGATCTAGCTTCCTGCTAATGCATGCCCTTTTGAGTCAGCAGGCAATGGTTCAAGTGCTTGGGTCCCTACCACCCACCCAGATGGAATCCCTAGCTCCTGGCTTTGACCTGGCCCAGACCCAGCCGCTGCAGGCATTTGGAGAGTGAGCCAGTGGATGAACTTTCTCTCTCTCTCTCTCTCTCTCTCTCTGCCTTTCAAATAAACAGACTTAAAAAAAAAAAAAAAGGCAGGTCTGTGTTACCGTTAGGTTCTCTCACTATGTATGTCAGTGGATGCTTTGTTTCATCTTTCAAGGACCTACTGTGAGGCCCAAGTTCCACTCATATTCCTGTTCCTTGGGACCTGGCTGAGGCTGCTGGGTGTTGTCTGACTAGGCCAATGTGAGAGTCTCTTCCAGTTTGCGATGTTTGAGGAAAACATGCTGCATTTACGAGATTTCTGGATTAGTAAACATTGATGGATGCAAATGTCTGATTTTGGTTTCTGGCTGCTGAAGTCCTTGTGAGTTTGCAGCAAGACGGTGTTTTGTGAGCAAATCTCTGAAAGGAATTTTATATACACCCACCCCCCTTCCCCAAAACCCAGCTATTCTAAAGGGAGTTCAGGCTTCCCAAAGCAGAAGACAAAGAGTCGAGTGTTAGCTTCGTGGTCAAGTTCAGATTACCTCTGCCTGCAACTGGGCCACAGTAGGAGGCAGGCATTTTCAGAGCCAGAGGGGGAAAGGGGTGGGCGCACTGCCCCTGGAAAGCCTGCCTGTGGCTGGGTGTGGTGGGAAGTTACCCTCCCTCTTCGGGGACAATGTGTCCCACCCTAGGCCGGATAGTGGCAAATCACAGCTTAGCCTCCCAGTTTCACCCACTGGCCTCCACTTCCCATGTCATCCAAGGTCAGAGAGACCCACGCCAACAAAGGTGACTCCGCAGCCCTGCAGGAAGCTCAAGCTGTGAGAAGAAGGATGTGCAGCCCCGTGCACATCCCGGAGGAGCTTTCGGTGGAGGGGCCAGGGCCGCTTCCGGGCCAGGGGCCAGGGCTGCTGCTGAGGGCCAGGTGGTGTTGGCGCTGGCCAACTACCCCCTCCTCCATCATTTTCCAGGAAGGGTGGTTAGGGACGGGTGCTAGGTGGAGACGCAGTCAGCAATGAATGTTGGTTTTTTTGAGCTGGTGCCAAGGTATTGTGTGTTTCAGAGGGTCCGGCAGACAGCTCCATCAAGGGAGAACTATATAACAGGAGCGCCATCCTAGTGAGAGCAGATTTGTCTGAATGTTTCAGGCTAGGGTGGTCAAGGCTGTGGTTCTCACCATGAGGACCAAACTTTTTTTCTGTTTCTCCTTCATATCTTCTTTTTTATAATCCTTATTTTTAAGTTAATTAATGTGTTTATTTTTACTTATATGAAAGGCAGAGAGAGGGTATTACTACCCATTGGTTGACTCTCAAAATGCCTACAACAGCCAGGGCTGGGCCAGGGCTGAAGTCAGGAGCCAGGAACTCGATCTGAGTCTCCCACATGGGTGGCAGAGAACCAAGTTCCTGAGCTATCACCTGCTACCTCTCAGGGTGTATATTAGCAGGAAACTGGACTAGGAAGCAGAGCTGGGACTCAAACCCAAGCACTTCCATGCAGACCCGGTCATGTTAGCTACTGCACCACACGCCCAACCTCCTTCATGTCTTCAAGCAAGTGAAGCGAAGGGGCTAAACGGTGGGCTTGCTGAGGTGGAAGTGTGCTCTTTATTAATTCATGTCCATAATTTCTGGGGGTTGGAAGGCAATAGAGAATTCTCTGACTCTGGTCCAGTAGTTGAGCATAGGTCTTCACGGAGGCAGGCAGGCATTAGTAGTGGTCATCTAGCTTGCAGCCAAGGGCAGCTTAGCCCAGCTGTGCTGAGTTCCCAACTGTTTATATGAGACCTCCCCAGTGGGGTGTGACTTCTTCCTCACAGAGCCCTGATTGGTGTGAGAAAACCCAGGGGGACAAAGGCAGGGGAAATGTCCAACTCCAGAAGGGCCAACTTCTGAGCGACACTTTGGGAAGTTTTCTACCACACAGGCCTGCCAGCCAGCACGCAGCTCTCCTGCAGGAGCCGGGTGGAGCTTAGCCCGGCACACGCCATCTGATCCCAGCCTGTTTCCATTTGGAAGGGTCGAAGCTGCAGGCTGCTTCCCACCTGGTGTCAATTCTAGAGGCTACTGCTGCCACCAGCAGGGTATCAGCAAACAAAACCAGGCCCAAGGCCATTTGTTATGAATCTGAGGCTTGTGGTATTTGAAACTGCGCTATCATATAGTCCACAGAAGAGAAAGCTGAAGCGGCAGTGTGAGCCCCAGAGACCAGCCAGTCTCCGAACTCACAACCTAAGCAAAATCTGGAATCCCAGCCATCAGAATGTCAGAGGGTGCTTTGTGGGGATGCCAGATTTAGCAGACAAAAAATCAGCTTGGGGACAGGTGTTTAGCCTAGTGGTTAATGCACTGGTTAAGATGTCCACGTCCCACAGTGGAGTACCTGTGTTCAATGCTCCCAGCTCCAGCGTCCTGTCAATATAGACCCTGGAAGGCAGCAGCGATGGCTCCAGTGACTGAAGTCCCTGCCACCCATGTAGGAGACTTTGACGGTGTTCCCAGTTCCTGGTTTTGGCTGGCTCAGCCCAAGTTGTTGTGAGTATTTGGGAAGTGAACCAGTGGATGTGAGATTCTGTGTGTGTGTGTCTGAAATAAAAAAAGAAAAAAGGGTGTTTTTTTTAAAGTCATCAAAAAGGAGAGTTAAATGTTGGTTCCTGAGGCTGGATTTGGGAAGATGCTTATCAAAACATATAAAATTCCCATTAGACAGGAGCAATAATTCAGGAGATTCATTGTGTGACTTGGTGACTTGATCACCACAATGTATCACATGCTCGAAAATCACTAAGAGTAGCTGTAAAGTGTTCTCACCACCCAAAAATGATAAATACGTGAGGTCATGCATTTGCTAATTAGTTCTGAATGTATACATATTTCATAACATCATGTTCTATACCATAAATACATTCAATATTTATTTTCAGTTAAGAACTAGATTTTTAAAGTATTTATTTTGTAAATTCAAATTTAACAGGGTACCTTGTGTTTCCTCTGCCAACCCTACCCCTAACTGGAGTGCTCCAGAAGCTTCTAGTGAATGCAGACGCGGAAGGAAACCCTCGGAGAATGCTGGGTAGTCATCCCCTGGACTCTTCTAGGGGCTGGTTGTCAGACACACAGCATTGTTTGCTGATGAGATGAACTTACTGCAGAGAACTGGAGTGGCCAGTTGCCATCCACCCCTGCCAAAGGACTCTTCTCAAAAAGAAAAAGAAAAAGAAAAGAAAAAAAAAAGCTGTCCTTTGATAGTAATTAAACCTCCAGGTAGTTTCAGTTCTGTGGCAAGCTGATGCCCGACTGCTTATCCCTCCCCGCCCCCTAGCCCACACTTGGTCCTCTCTGCAGAGTCTGTTTGCCCACGGGGGCCCCAGCTGTTCTTTCCTTCTTGCTCTCTCAGCCTCTGCACTGAGGCTAGGAGAAGGGCAAACCTCACCAGTTCCTCCTGGGTATTTCCTCATTCCTCCATGTGGAGTATCTTCCTGAACCTGTTTGCCCAAGGACGGAGCCAATATTTGGTGGGAAAAGCAATTGTATTTTTTTTTTTTTACGGAGGATAAATTCACATAACATAAAATTAAAGCGCACAGGGCTTGGTCTGTAGTAATACACCTGCCACCTCTATTCAGTTCCCAAAGGCACTTATCACGCTGGGAGGAAACCCCATGGGCAGTAAGCCGTCAGCCCCCTATCCTGTGCTTTGCGTCTCTTCACACGTGGAGCACTGCCCCCCGTGAGGCTGCAGTGAGGGGACCCGAGTCAGCACCCACGACGGGCTTAAAGGCCTCACTGCACCACCTCAAGGGATCTGTGGAACCGAATTCTGAGCAATGAAAGGGCTCCGGAAAGACAAGCGTGAGAATGCAGTGAGGCCCTGGCGGACAGGGGAAGGTGTGCTTCAGGGCAGGGCCTACCCGGAAAGCAGCAGAAGCTGCCAGAGCAAACACAATGGGCAGGCAGTCAGCGGGGCATGAAAGGGTGTCCTGGGAAGGGTGGAAACCTGCTCACGGAGCACATTCTTGGGGACTAGGGGAAGGGAAGAGGCACCAAAAAAGGTACACAATTGGCCCTCAGCTTCCGGGTTCAAGGAGAGCAAATGAATCACTTTGGGAGGTGCCGTCTCTCCCCTGGGCCAGTGCTCGCCTGGAGGTTTCCTGCTTTGCAGGCGTTAGCTCCTTCTCAAAGGAACCCTGAGTCTCTCCTCTCTGGAGGGGCCAGCCCTCCTTATTGTATATAAAATCTGGTGCAACTGCATTTTTGGAGACCACTGCTACTTCCTGTAGCGACTTGCTTACAAGCAGTTTTCTTTGTTATTCAACTGGGTCCAGCTTCCTGTATTCTTTTGCAACCAACAAGGGTCTCCAGCTCGGTGCAGAACCTGAGGTTAGCACGGAACAGGCTTGCAGTGGTTATCCCACTTTGTTCAAGCCTTAGGAGGCAGCTGTTGAGCTAAGGCCTCCTTACTGCAAAAGATACAGGAGAAAGAACAAACCAAGAGGAAGAGCTGCCACTGGCTGTTGGAGCTGCCAGGGTGGCATGGAGCTTAAGAGTCGGTTTACTGAGTAGACCTTGTACAAGGCACTGGACTGGATGATCCAAGTGGTCACAGCTGACCTTAGTTATTCTATATGCCAGGCAGTGTTCTCAGTGATTACATTAACTCATTCAAGTATGACACTCCTGTAGTGATTTTTTAAAGTTTTTTTAAGTTTTCATGCATTTTTTTTTATTTGAAAGGCAGAGCAAGAGAGAGATAGTAAGAAACTTCCACCTGCTATTTCACTGTCCAAATGTCCACAACAACCTGGAATGGACAGGCTAAAGCCAGGAGCCCAGAACTCAAGTACATGAGCCATCACCTGCTGCCCCCCAGGGTGCGCACTAGCAAGAAGCCAGATCAGAAGCAGAGTAGCCAGACGCTCTGCTATAGAATGCAGGAGTCCCAAGTGGCAACTTAAACTGCTGCACCATAATGCCCACCCCAGTCCTGCAACACCATGGGGAAATGAGATTTTCCCACCACATGCATCAGGGTGGGGGTTGTCCAAATGGGGTCTGTCCTGTGTCCAGGCCCTACCCACTATCTATCCCAAGCAGCACCAGGACCTGAACCTCCCCCTCTGTTCGCCCTGATCTGTAGTAATCACAGGACACAAAGGAGTGGGAACAAGAGCCAAGAAGCAGAGAACTCTGCCAATATCTCTACCCTTCTACACATACTGTGCCTGCCCCACAAATGGCTTTGAGCTTCCCATAGTTCTTCCTTACCCCTATATCCCATGGGATAGAAGCAGCTGTCCACTCTGCCCCCTTATGGACTCTTTGCTCAGGTATTGGAAAAGATAAAAGATCCTTCAAAAAGTTTATGAAAAATGGAGCTGGCATTGTGGTAGAGCAGTTAAGCCACCACCTGTGATGCCAACATCCCCTATGAGTGCTGGTTTGAATCCCAGCTGCTCCATTTTCTGATACAGCTCTTTGCTAATGCACGTGGGAAAGCAGTGAAAGATGGCCCAAGCACTTGGGTCTCTTCCTCCCATATGGGAGACCTGGATGGGGTTTCAGGTTCCTGGCTTCAGCCTGCCCCAGATCTGGCTATTGTAGCCATTTTGGGGAGGGAACAAAACAGATGAGGGATCTCTCTCTGTCTCTGTCTCTCCCTCATTCTCTACCCTTCTGCTTTTCAAATAAATAAATAATTTTTTTAAAAGATAGAAACACAGTTACTGTGATTTTCTTTCCACATTGTACTAACTAGAAATGTTAATTCTTTTAACTATATCTGAAGTATGTCTTACTTTTCAATCTACATTTGAATGATGCATGCTCTCATCTTGTTTCCTGTCCTGGATCAGGTTGCAGACCGGGTGTATGTATGTGTGGGGGTGAACTGCAGCCTTTGCAGGAAGGGTTAAAGAGCCATGTGCAAATGAGCTCTCAGCCCATGGCAGGCACTGAGTCCCAGCGCTCCAAAGACAGGGAATAATGAGGGGTTGCTGGCTATGATATTGCTTCCCAGAGACACTGCAGGAAGGGTGAGGACACTAATTGGCTGGTCTGGCAAGCAATTCCAGATGAGCCCAAAAGTAGGAACCAGCTGCCGGCAGGAAGTACATGGAAATGCACCTTCACGCTGGCCCGTCAGCTGTAGGTGCACAGATGGTGAGAAGGAGGTGCCTTGAGGAGAGAGCAGAGAGCCCTTGTCTGCAAGAGGGGAACCAGGGGCCTGGCAATGTCTCCAGGGAGAGCCTCTGCTTTCATTTCAGGAGCATCTTAGCAGCTTGCTTGCCCTGCAAGCCTGTTATTGTGAGGTTGGTGGCTTCAGGTGCATCCAGGCAGCACACACGGGTAGGGCAAAGAGTGAGGCTTTAGAAGAAGCCATAGAAGTAGAAATACAGCCTGCCCCCAGCCCACCCTACCCCATGTCCTTCAGTCCACACCCAAGGATTCCACTAGCAATGGATCAAAAATATTCTGAAAAAAAAAATTCATCTGAGTGAACATGTTCAGGTTTTGTTTTCCTTGTCATTTTCCCATAAACAATACAGTATAACAGCTATTTACATGGTATTCACATTGCATTAGGCATTGTAAGTAATTTAAAGATGACTTAAAGGATGCAGGAGGATTATGTAGATTATATGAAAATACTATACCATTTGATATAAGGGACTTGAGCATTCTCAGATTTTGATAT
The DNA here is from genome assembly GCF_964237555.1 of Oryctolagus cuniculus. Taxonomy (NCBI): domain Eukaryota; kingdom Metazoa; phylum Chordata; class Mammalia; order Lagomorpha; family Leporidae; genus Oryctolagus; species Oryctolagus cuniculus. Next base: position 98,934,811 of record NC_091442.1, on the reverse strand, counting down.
TCACAGAGGGTACTGGAACCAATTCCTCCATAGATACCCAGTGGTTGAAGACACTCAACTGGGCACCCTGTAACCTGGGACGACCTCCTGTGGTTATGCTGTGCAGCTGGGTGGCACAGAACGCTAGGGGGCACCATTGACAAGCAAACAGCGTTCCTGAGCCACACCACCCTCCCACAGCCACCTGCAGGCCATAGCACTCCTGATTTCTGAGAAGTTGATCCTCCGATTCATTCTACCTGCTCCATGTGGGCCTTTGAGTTTCCACATGAGGAAGCATTACGAGGGCCACTAGCTGCTGCAAGATGCCCTCATTCCAGCAAAACGGTGGTTGGCCATGTTTTCCCAATATATCCACCTACGGCCTAGAAATCCTTAAACTAATCCAGAGAAATAGAGAAAAATTTCTCAGATGCAACTAACTTGGAGGGGAGGAGAGAAGTAGGAAGGAAAGCAATATGAGTTAGTAAAAGGTCAGAACATACTTACAATGTTATATAATTCCTTTGTACTCGTGTACATAGAACAAACCAGTTAGGACAGGGTTATCATTGAATAAACAAAAACCAAAAATCACCAAACCTCTATTTAAAAGACTGAGGAAATTTATTATCTTGCTTAACAAGAAATCCTGAGGTAGAGCAGATGCAAAGTTAGTCAATTCAATGGCTCAACAATGTTGAGAAAGATTCAAGTTCATTTTCCTCTTCCTATGCCAGTCTTAGCAGGTCAGCTTTGACCCTCTGGCCACCTCCCTTCATGGCCACAAGCCAAGGTTGCAGACATCCACAACACCCTCTGGATGAACAGTCCCTTGCTCTGGGTGTGTGTGTAAGCTCTGTGTAGTGTTTTGTGAAAGAGGAAAACCTTCCCCAGAAGCAGCCCACATCACAGTATGGCTGAAATGGCTGAAACAAGACTAAAAGATGATGGCTCAAACAAGAAAGAAGCATATTTTCTTCCCATGTGCCAGTCCCCACATACGTAAGTGTTTCTATCTTGTTGCCCTGCCATTGTCTGGTATTGTGCACTTGCTTGAAGCTGGATCACCACTACCACCTCCCAGTTCAGAAGGAAGAACCAGCAATCTCCTTATTTAAAACACGCTCTAGAAATTAGACACCTCATTTTTTCTCAGATCACACTGAGCCAATGACTGGGAAAGCAGCAGAAGACAGCCCAAGTATCTGGACCCTGCCACACGTGGTGGGGAATCGGGGTACAGTTCCAGTCTGCTGGCCCAGCCCCAGCCTTTGTGGCCATTTGGGGAATGAACCAGCCAATGGAAGATCACTCTCTCCCTCATTCTCTCTGTCATTGGTTCACCCCACAATGGCCACTGCGGCCAGTGCACCGCGCTGATCCGAAGCCAGGAGCCAGGTGCTTCTGGTCTCCCATGCGGGTGCAGGGCCCAAGGACCTGGGCCATGCTGCACTGCACTCCCGGGCCACAGCAGAGAGCTGGACTGGAAGAGGAGCAACCGGGACAGAATCCAGCGCCCTGACCGGGACTAGAACCCGAGGTGCTGGCGCCGCAGGCGGAGGATTAGCCTAGTGAGCCGCAGCGCCTGCCGAGATCACATATTCTGATTCACTCCCCAAATGCCCGTAATGGAGGGCTGAGTCAGGCTACAGAGAGGAGTCAGGTATTCAGCCCATGTTTCCTACATGGGTGGCCAGGACACAACTACTTCAGCCACCACCTGTTACCTCTCAGGCTGCACATTAGCAGGAAGCTAGAATCAGAAGTGGAGCCATGATTTGAACCCAGGTTCTCTGAGAGGGGAAGCCACTGTCCGAAGCAGCATATAACCACTGTACAGAGCACCTGTCCCTCGTTTTTCTTAGCCATTATGTGCAGATAATAATATTACCCACCTCTTACAGTTATTCTGAGGATTACATGAGATATATTTCTTAGCCTGGCATCTATCACTTAATTGTCTCCAAGTTAGTGTCAGACACATTACAGGAATACAGCACTGTGTTTGGAATCCAACATTTCGTACCTAATGAATGTTTGCTGTTTGTGTACTATATGCCAAGCTTGGTTCTAGACACTGGGCATTCTGGAGGGCCAGGTAACTAAGACATGCTCAGTCCCATAGAGCTCCACAATTTCTACATCTGGGGTGGGGGAGCTGGGGTGGGGGGTGAGGTTTAAGGACCACCACCACCTTAGTGCAGATGCTTGTTTAAGCCCACAGGGCTTTTTCAGCATCTGGATCAGCACTTGGCACAATAGGTCCTCAAAACAACATTTGCTTAGTGAGGAAATGAACAAATGTTTCTATATAATTAGCAAAAATTCTAACAACAATGCTGTATATCAAGTCCTATGTGTCAGTGAAGTTAGAAACATTGAGAATCATTTGTCATTATCAAAGTAATTGATTTATGGGTAAATTAATATGATCAAAACTTTCTGAAGTGCTTAGAAGCCATTTAGCTTCTTAAATAGATTATCTGCATTATATTCCCAGTTAACCCTTTCTCCCCCTAACTGAAAAAATAAACTTTACATCAACTCTTCTCCAGATCATGACAAATGTGAGATCCAAATGACTTTATTTGGGTTTAAAATTTCCTTAAAGTTATCACTTCAATTCTACTCACTTCAACTATAACAATAAATTAGAATTCGCTTAGTCCTTGTTTCAGCTGAAGAAGTGAAAACAAAGTGATAGCAGATGACAACCTAACAAATGCTAGAAATTATTGAATTGAACACAATGGACTCTGCTCTCCCAATTTGCTGATAATTATTTTATTTCAACTTTTTTTAGAGAGACAATCTAGCTGTTTCCACTTAGATAACCCTAAATCTTCAAATGTGGATTTATTTAATATAAATCAGGGGGCAGTTGAAACGTTTGAGAGAAAACAGAGGCCCAAGTAAGTGAGTGTTACGCTGTGGCAAAGGGCTTCTGGGACTGTTTTCACAGGCCTTGCTTCTGCGAAATCTTTCATTTAGATCTGGAACAGGAAAGGGGGGAAGTGTTTGTTGAATGCCTGAGGGCAGAGAAGGAGAAGGCAAACTATGGAGGACTGAGGTTGGCAGGAAACCGAAAGGTGAGATTCGCCAGACAAGCTTAGTTACCACCCAGTGAGCGAAGCACCTGCTCTTCCGTGCACATTCTTAAAAATGACCTGGATCTGGGATTCGGGTAATCTCAGCTCCACTAAAAACAGAGGAACTCTGGAGTTTTCTCTTGCTACTTTGCTTCAAATAGGGATCAGTGCCCCAGGATGCATGGCAGGGCTCAGCTTATGGCTTTTGCCAACTAGCCAGGCTGTTACACGCATGGATAACTGCATTTCTGTTCATACCTCACACTCTAATTACATGCTTTTTCCATTGAAAAGATCTGTTGAAATAAGTATAACTCACAATCACTAAATGTGTTTACATATTCAAAATGCAGTTAAAGCTAGAACAAGAGTTAAAGACACACAAACAATAGTTATATTTGAGTTGCTTCTTCATTAAATCAACTGTTAATATAGTCAGCCTGCCATGCCCATGTGTTCCACATCCTCACATTCAAACATTAGATCAAATAGATTTGGGAAGGTGGGGTTTGGCACAGCAGTTAAGATACCACTTGGGACACTTGCATCCCGTATGAGAATGTCTGGGTTCAAGTTGTGGCTCCAGTTCCAATTCCAACTTCCTGCTAATACACACCCTGGGAGGCAACAGGTAATGGCTTAAGTACTCCGGTCCCTGCTTTCCATGTGAGAGACCAAATTTGGCTTCCTGTCTTAGCTGTTAAAGATATTTAGAGAGTGAACCAGTGGATGGCAGTTCTCTCTCTGTCTCTATCCATCTCTCTCTCTTTTTATGTCTTTCAAATAAATTAAAATAAAAATTTTTAAATGTGATGAAAAGAACTGCACCTATGTAGAATCTGTATTTTTGTCCAAACAATATAGCATAATTACTATTTACATTGTTTAGGCGTTATAAGTAACCTAGAGATGACTGAAAATATACAAGAGGATGTGCATGCAAAAAACATAACAATTTATATCAGGGAACTGAGCATCCACAGATTTTGGTATCTGAACCAATCCCCCACAGATACTGAGGGATCCCTCTACTATCTGGTTTCATCTTGGAAGTTGAGTAAGGAATTCATTGTGAATATTTTCTTAGGCACAAAAGTCTGTTATGGAGAGCCTGTTACCAGCAGAGCTTATTGTACATAGCAGACATCCTCTGGGGCTGGTGCTGTGGCGTAGCCGGTGAGGCTGTCGCCTATAATGCCAGGCATCCCATATGTGTGCCAGTTTGAGTCCTGACAGCTCCACTTCTGATCCAGCTCTCTGCCGCGGCCTGGGAAAGCAGTGGAAGATGAACCAAGTACTTGGGCCCCTGCACCCATGTGTGAGACCTGGAAGAAGCTCCTGGCTCCTGGCTTCAGATTGGCATAGCTCTGGCCATTACAGCCAACTGGGGAGTGAACCAGCGGATGGAAGGCCTCTTTTTCTCTCTCTCTCTCTGCCTCTTCTTTTCTTTCTGTGTAACTCTGACTTTCAAATAAATAAACATTAAAAAAAGAAAACCAGACATCCTTGAAGGATCTGTCCAACCAGCAACCGGCCTTTGGCTGCTGCTTCTGTGGAGTGCCTCTTCTAGGATTGCGGCTCTGGTGGGGCCCCAGCAGTAATACTGTTTCTTTCCCCCAGGCCCCCAGCACCTCAGGGTGGTACTGGCTTCTGGCGGAGTTAATCCCTTGGTGACTTTGTTTTGCACTGTTAACCCTGCCACACACCTATAAACCCTTTGCAGATGTCACCCTCTGTGCCTGGCACTTGCTTCCTGCAGGACCTGAAGCTCACTCCTCCTATATGACTTCCTATTGCCCCTCTAACCAAAAACTACAAACCCGATGGGTTACAAACACAGCAACGCACATGTTTATCATCTTACAGTTCTGGCGGACAGGAGGGCAAAATGGGCTTTCACTTGACTAATATCAAGGGGTCAGCGGGGGGGAGAACCCATTTCCTTGCCTTTTCCAGCACGTTCCTCCCTCTTTAAAGCTTAGCAGTACACAATCCCTCTCTCTCCCTTTCTTCCTTTCTCTCTCTCTCTGTTCCTACCATATTTTCTTCTCTTTCTCTTGCCTGCTTCATTCCTTTATAAAGCCCCTGAGATTAGATTGGGTCTACTCAGATAATCCACGATAATCTCCCCGACTCAACCTCCTTAATGTAAGCACATCTGCAAAATCCCCTTTGCCATGCAGCCTCAGTTCCAGGAACCGGGACCCGGCCATCTTTGGGACGGACATTATTTTATCTGCCACACCTTCCTTCAAGGCAAAGGAGCTTTCTGTTTCTCTCCCAATACTCTGCCCTCCCCCATTGTTTATTTTGCTACTTCCATCACCACACTCGATCCATTTGCATCTGATCCATGTCCCACTTTCTCTCTACACTGTCAGGGCAGATAGTGAGGGTAGCGAGGGCTGCCTTGTACCCAGAGAGTACAAGTACAGTTGGGGAGAGACTGACTAGTACTAAGACTTTTAAGGGTTACAAAGATTTTCTGTGCTCCTCCATATGATGCTTACTTTTTAACCAGATCCCTAATGCTCCCAAGAAGGGAATAATAATGGGATTTTCAGGTCATCAGAAAGAGGTTCTGAGACAGGTGGTTTAAAGCTCATTTGACTATCCTTCAAAGTCCAGTACAAGGTTGGAGATGATCAACTTTTTGAGAAATAAAACATCATTATTGTACAACTAGTGGTTAGAATCTTGGACTCTGGTTTCAAATCCTGCCTTGGTTTAAATTCCCTAGCTGCCACTTATTAGCTGCATGGTCTTGGGCATACTACTTAAGCTCTTCATGTTATTCAGAACATGGGTAAGAAGCTGTAACAAAGACACCCTGAGGTTCAGAGAGACAGAGTGTTTCTTTGTCATATAACAATCTGAAGATGGATTCATGGTAAGCATGTGGCTAGACCCTGCAAGCCTTCCAGGACTGGAGTCCTGTGCTGGCCTCTGTTCTTCCTCGGATTGTCCTCACTTGCATGGTCAAGGCTGCCTCATGGCCATCCCAGGGAGGGGTCAGGAATACAGGGCATAGAAGGCAAGCAGCTTCCTGGTAAGAATGGAATCCTGAGATTGTGGACAGCTTTCCTACACTCATCCAGTTGACCAGCATTTGGTCACAAGGCTACAGGGAGTTGCACTGGAGGCTGAGAAAGGCAGACTATTCTTAGCCATGGACCCAGCTAGAATATATGGATTTCTGCCACATTAAAAAAGGAAGAGAAAGTGGAAATTAGGGAACAGTTATGGGTCTTTGCCATATTCTCTGCAGTTTAGTTCTCTACAAAATTAGAAGGTGGTTTTCAAAATTATTTATTTTTATTTGAAAGGCAAGAGGCAGAGACAGACATAAAAAAAATCCCATCCATGGGTTCACTCCCCAAATGCTTGCAACAGCAGGGACCGGGCCAGGCTGACGGTGGGTGCCCAGAACCGAATTCCATGTGGGTCTTCCAGGAATTAATCAAGATTAAATGAGTTCAGGGGTCGGCGTTGTGGTGTAGTGGGTAAAGCCACTGCCTGCAATGCTAGCATCCCATATGGCACTGGTTTGAATCCTGGCTGCTCCACTTCAAATCCAGCTTTCTGCTAATGGCCTGGGAAAAGCAGCAGAGGATGGCCCAAGTTCTTGGGCTCTTGCAGCCATTTGGGGGTAAACCAGTGGACGGAAGCTCACTCACTCAAGCTCTCTCCCTGTTTCCATCTCTCCTTGTCTCTCTGTAACTCTGACTTTCAAATAAATAAATATTTTTTTTAAAAATTAAATGAGTTGGTAAGAATGCAGCCTAACCTGATAGGACTGGTATCCCTGCCAGAATAGGAAAAAGCCCAAGGCTGGATGATGCCTTTCCCTTCCTCAGCACGAAGAGGCCAGGTGGGGCCCCGGGGAGAAGGCAGACATCAGCAAACCAGGTCAAGAGACCCACCAGACACCAGGCTGATGGCACATCGGCCGTGGACTTCCAGCCTCCAGAGCTGTGATAAAACCAATGTCTTGTTTAAGTCACCCAGTCTGGTATTGAGTCCCAGTAGATAGAGCTGCCTGGGAAAAGGGTCATCACAGAGGAGAGAAGGCAGAGACTGGAAAGAAGGGAGGAAGAGGAGAGAGAGGAAGAACCTCTCAAGGCCTAAAGGAAGTTCAGTTCTTTTCTTCACACCTGAGGTCTGTATTCAGGAGTCTCTGTGATGGTCACAGTCCAGTCCCAAGTTTGGTTGGGTCTCTATAATGAGCCTCTACTGCCCCCTGGTGGCAACATTCTTAACCCATCATTCATGAAACATTGAGTGACTGCTCTATGTAGAAACTGTGCTAAGCAAAGGAAATAACATTGATAAAAATAACACCTACTATGTGCTGAGCTCTGTCCTATGTGTTTCATGTAGAGAAATAATCTAAAGGTCACCACAATTATCTGGGCTAAGTATTATTATCTCTGTTTTACAAAAGGGGAAACTGAGATGATGAAAAATTAAATAATTTGACAAGGGTAGGTGATTGGTCTAGTGTTAAGATGCCAGTTCAGGCACCTGCATCCCACATGGGACTGCCTGCATTTCATACCCACCTCTGGCTTCTGACTCCAGCTTCCTGCTAATGCATTCTTGGGAGGCAGCCATAATGGCTCAAGTAGTTGGGTTCCTGCCACCCATGTAGAAGTGGATCATGTTCCTGGCTCCTGGTCTCAACCTCAGCTCAGTCCCAGTGGTTGCAAGCATCTGAGGAATGAACTAGCTGATGAGAGCCTACCCTTTCTCTTGCTATCTCTCTCTAAATAATAAATAGATAATATATATAAATAGATAAACATTTAAAAAAATAAATTTAGTAACATTCAGCATGTGACAGTCAGCATGTGACAGTCTGACCTTGAACTAGGGAATCTGTCACCAGAATTCCTGGATACTTTTCCTGCCCTTGAGGATCTTCCAGTTTTTCTTAATAAGAGGTAAATAACCTCTTTTTGTGTATAAAGTGATTGATATAAAATGACAGCCAACCATTTTATTCCTCACAGATTCTGTTTTTGATTCACCATAAGAATCTTTCCCCTTGGCTGAAAAAAAGGCCACATTCAACCAATTCATTGTGCAACCATGGGTTAGGGCACTCACCCAGACTGTGGACTCAAAAAGTCCACACTGCACAGGAGCATTTCTGGAAGAGGGAGCAGAATGAGGGGGAGATCAGCAGAAGGCAGAGCAGGAGAGGCAAGAGGGTGAGAGAAACTGTGTTGCACTATCCACATGATAGCTGCTAATCATGGCTCAGATTCTAATTTTAGCTAATTGAATAAGTTAAAAAGTCAATTTCTCGATTGCATTAGCAATTCAAGTGCTCAACAGGCACATGTGGCTAATGCTACCAGAATGAGCTGTATAAATACAAAACATTTCTGTCATCACAGAAAGTTCTTTTTTTTTTTTTTTTTTTGGTGGTATCTGCTGTTTTTCTTTTTTTCTATTTAGTAAATATAAATTTCCAAAGTACAGTTTATGGATTATAATGGTCCCCCCCCATAATTTCCCTCCTACTCGCACCCCTCCCATCTCCCACTCCCTCTCCCATTCCATTCACATCAAGATTCATTTTCAATTATCTTTATAAACAGAAGATCGATTTAGTATATATTAAGTAAAGATTTCATCAGTTTGCACCCACACAGAAACACAAAGTGTAAAATACTGTTTCAGTACTAGTTATAGCATTACTTCACATTGGACAACACATTAAGGACAGATCCCACATGAGAAGTAAGTACACAGTGACTCCTGTTGTTGACTTAACAAATTGACACTCTTGTTTATGGCGTCAGTAATCTCCCTAGGCTCTAGTCAAGAGTTGCCAAGGATATGGAAGCCTTTTGAGTTCACCGACTTCGATCTTATTCCAACAGGGTCATAGTCAAAGTGGAAGTTTTCTCCTCCCTTCAGAGAAAGGTACCTCCTTCTTTGATGGCCCCGTTATTTCCACTGGGATCTCACTCGCAGAGATCTTTCATTTAGGTCTTCTTTTTTTTTTTTTTTTTTTTTCCAGAGTGTCTTGGCTTTCCATGCCTAAAATACTCTCATGGGCTCTTCAGCCATATCCGAATGCCTTAAGGGCTGATTCTGAGGCCAGAGTGCTATTTAGGACATCTGCCATTCTATGAGTCTGCTGTGTATCCCGCTTCCCATGATGGATCGTTCTCTCCCTTTTTGATTCTGTCAGTTAGTATTCACAGACACTAGTCTTGTTTGTGTGATCCTTTTGACTCTTAGACCTATCAGCATGATCAATTGTGAATGGAAATTGATCACTTGGACTAGTGAGATGGCATTGGTACATGCCACCTTGATGGGATTGTATTGGAAACCCCTGGCACATTTCTAACTCCACCATTTGGGGCAAGTCCGATTGAGCATGTCCCAAATTATACATCTCCTCCCTCTCTTATTCCCACTCTTATATTTAATAGGGATCACTTTTTAGTTAAAATTTAAACACCTAAGAATAATTGTGTGTTAATTACAGAGTTCAACCAATAGTACTAGAACAAAAAAAAATACTAAAATGGATAAAGTATTACATTGTACATCAACATTCAGGACAAGTGTCCATTTCACTTCAACAGGTTTCCCCTTTGGTGCTGTTACTTGTCGCCGATCAGGGAGAACAAATGAAATTTGTCCCTTTGGGACTGGCTTAATTCACTCAGCATAATGTTTTCCAGATTCCTCCATCTTGTTGCCAATGACCGGGTTTCATTGTTTTTGACTGCTGTATAGTATTCTATAGAGTACATGTCCCATGATTTCTTTATCCAGTCTACTGTTGATGGGCATTTGGGTTGGTTCCAGGTCTTAGCTATTGTGAATTGAGCTGCAATAAACATTAATGTGCAGACAGCTTTTTTGTTTGCCAATTTCATTTCCTTTGGGTAAATTCCAAGGAGTGGGATGGCTGGGTTGCATGGTAGGGTTATATTCAGGTTTCTGAGGAATCTCCAGACTGACTTCCATAGTGGCTTAACCAGTTTGCATTCCCACCAACAGTGGGTTAGTGTCCCCTTTTCCCCACATCCTCTCCAGCATCTATTGTTGGTAGATTTCTGAATGTGAGCCATTCTAACCGGGGTGAGGTGAAACCTCATTGTGGTTTTGATTTGCATTTCCCTGATTGCTAGTGATCTTGAACATTTTTTCATGTGTCTGTTGGCCATTTGGATTTCCTCTTTTGAAAAATGTCTATTGAGGTCCTTGGCCCATCTCTTAAGTGGGTTGTTTGTTTTGATGTTGTGGAGTTACAGAAAGTTCTTTTGAACAGCAACAATCTAGATCCTTTTTATGCTGGAGAGTGGAATGGCCCCTGGGCTGATCCAGGGCTGGATTATGCAGCCAGGAGTCTGCAGGTTGGTGACAAGGTCAGAGAAGAGAAGGGCAATAACCTCAGAGCAAAAATAGTGCACCTCTTTTCCTCCCAACCTGTCCCAGGATGGGCTGAGAGTGGAGATGTTGAGCCCTAAATAAGACGAGGCTACTTTTATATGTGAGGTGAAGGGAGGCCAGTAGGGACCTTGTTCCTCCCTTCCACCAAGTTGTGGAGCTTGCTCTTGAGAGCTGCTGCTCACACTTTCCAAGGGGCTCCTTATGGGTGTCTCCTTGGTGGGGTGTTAGGGAAGCAAGGACAATGTCACCTGCCAATCTCCACTTTATTTGGGGCCTTTAATCGCAGCCAAGGCTCCGTGATGTTGTCCAGGAGAAGCCTCCGCTGCAGACGGAGCCACACGGGCCTGTGCACTCCCAGTCCTATCCCTGTGCAGACCCGAAGGCATTGCTTCAGGAAAGCTCCTCTCCTCATGGTGATCGTGTGCACTTGCTCCCAAGTGACTGCTGAGTCTCTGACATTAATTTTTCCACATTTATTTAAACTGGAAAAGATCAATGATTATTCTAGATGGAACAACCAGTTGATAAAATAAAATTTTAATTTAGGTTGGCTGCTAAAGGGAAACTAAATGCACACAGAGGCAAACACATAGAACAGGGTAACACCCAAGCTTTAATGGAACTACTGTTCCACTCCATTCTGTATCACTGCCTTGTTAAGTCTTTCTTTTTCATCCCACTCTTCAACCTGATTAAGTCCCTTGATCATGTCTTGAAATGATTAAATTCATTACTGACTAGGTTCTTTGGTGACTAAGTTCATTAGTTTTCCTAAAGATGTCTCTCCCCCCAAATGCCCTTGAGCTAAATTCATTTAACAAATATTTACTGAGCATCTACTGTCCTCAAAGAATGATAGTCTAGTGGAGAGATACATTGGCATAGTCATACATATGTAGATACATGATAATAGAGATGGATAATAAAACACATCTATTGGTCAGCATTCCTTCGGTTGCAAATGAAAGCGAACTCAAACTGGCTTAAGCAAAAAAAGAAAGGAAGGAATCTGTTAGCACATAAAGTCCAGGACTGTGTCTTGGATTTAGGCAGGGCATGGTCCAGAGGACAAATCAATATTGCCGGCTGACTCTCCCACTCTCTCTTTCCCTCTGCATCTCTTCATTTTGGCTTCCTCCTCAGGCAGTGTGCAGACAGAAGTCTGCTGGCAGCTCCAGGCAGACCACAGAAACCTGTATGTTTCTGCCCAGGAACTCCTGCTCGCTCCTCATCACGTTTACACAGCCCTGAGTCACATGATGGTTTCTCAACTGTGGCTCTTTAGTGTCCTGATTGGCTAGACTTACATCACCTGGGCTGTGCCCATGGATGGGATGAGGGGCTGGGTCACAGAACTTTATTTTATTTTATTTTTTGACAGGCAGAGTGGACAGTGAGAGAGACAGAGAGAAAGGTCTTCCTTTTGCCGTTGGTTCACCCTCCAATGGCCGCCAAGGCCGGCGCATCGTGCTGATTCAATGGCAGGAGCCAGGTGCTTCTCCTGGTCTCCCATGGGGTGCAGGGCCCAAGGACTTGGGCCATCCTCCACTGCACTCCCGGGCCACAGCAGACCAGGACTAGGGCCCGACCAGGACTAGAACCCGTTGTGCCGGCGCCGCAAGGTGGAGGATTAGCCTAGTGAGCCACGGCGTCGGCTGTCACAGAACTTTTGCCAGAGAAGGGGGACTACAGAGGTCCATCTGGAAGGAAGGAAGTCAAAAAATCTCTTCTCCAAAAGAGGGATGAGGACAG